>NC_084632.1:830183-842683 GCF_033978795.1 Nerophis ophidion
GACACACACAGATGTGATGGAGACACACAGATGTGATGGACACACACAGATGTGATGGACCACACACAGATGTGATGGAGACACACAGATGTGATGGACACACACAGATGTGATGGACACACACAGATGTGATGGACACACACAGATGTGATGGACACACACAGATGTGATGGAGACACACAGATGTGATGGAGACACACAGATGTGCATGGACACACACAGATGTGATGGAGACACACAGATGTGATGGACACACACAGATGTGATGGAGACACACAGATGTGATGGAGACACACAGATGTGATGGACACACACAGATGTGATGGACACACACAGATGTGATGGAGACCACACAGATGTGATGGACACACACAGATGTGATGGACACACACAGATGTGATGGAGACACACAGATGTGATGGAGACACACAGATGTGATGGACACACACAGATGTGATGGAGACACACAGATGTGATGGAGACACACAGATGTGATGGAGACACACAGATGTGATGGACACACACAGATGTGATGGACACACAGATGTGATGGACACCACAGATGTGATGGAGACACACAGATGTGATGGACACACACAGATGTGATGGACACACACAGATGTGATGGAGACACACAGATGTGATGGAGACACACAGATGTGATGGAGACACACAGATGTGATGGACACACACAGATGTGATGGAGACACACAGATGTGATGGAGACACACAGATTGTCCGATGGAGACACACACAGATGTGATGGAGACACACAGAGTGATGGAGACACACAGATGTGATGGACACACACAGATGTGATGGACACACACAGATGTGATGGACACACACAGATGTGATGGACACACACAGATGTGATGGAGACACACAGATGTGATGGAGACACACAGATGTGATGGACACACACAGATGTGATGGAGACACACAGATGTGATGGAGACACACAGATGTGATGGACGACACACAAATGTGATGGACACACACAGATGTGATGGACACACACAGATGTGATGGACACACACAGATGTGATGGACACACAGATGTGATGGAGACACACAGATGTGATGGACACACAGATGTGATGGAGACACACAGATGTGATGGAGACACACAGATGTGATGGACACACACAGATGTGATGGACACACACAGATGTGATGGAGACACACAGATGTGATGGAGACACACAGATGTGATGGACACACACAGATGTGATGGAGACACACAGATGTGATGGAGACACACAGATGTGATGGAGACACACAGATGTGATGGACACACACAGATGTGATGGACACACACAGATGTGATGGAGACACACAGATGTGATGGACACACAGATGTGATGGACACACACAGATGTGATGGACACAACAGATGTGATGGAGACACACAGATGTGATGGAGACACACAGATGTGATGGACACACACAGATGTGATGGAGACACACAGATGTGATGGAGACACACAGATGTGATGGAGACACACAGATGTGATGGACACACACAGATGTGATGGAGACACACAGATGTGATGGAGACACACAGATGTGATGGAGACACACAGATGTGATGGACGACACACAGATGTGATGGAGACACACAGATGTGATGGAGACACACAGATGTGATGGAGACACACAGATGTGATGGACACACACAGATGTGATGGACACACACAGATGTGATGGAGACACACAGATGTGATGGAGACACACAGATGTGATGGGACCACACAGATGTGATGGAGACACACAGATGTGATGGAGACACACAGATGTGATGGAGACACACAGATGTGATGGACACACACAGATGTGATGGAGACACACAGATGTGATGGACACACACAGATGTGATGGAGACACACAGATGTGATGGACACACAGATGTGATGGAGACACACAGATGTGATGGAGACACACAGATGTGATGGACACACACAGATGTGATGGAGACACACAGATGTGATGGACACACACAGATGTGATGGAGACACACAGATGTGATGGAGACACACAGATGTGATGGAGACACACAGATGTGATGGACACACAGATGTGATGGACACACACAGATGTGATGGAGACACACAGATGTGATGGAGACACACAGATGTGATGGACACACAGATGTGATGGGACACCACAGATGTGATGGACACACACAGATGTGATGGAGACACACAGATGTGATGGAACACACAGATGTGATGGACACACACAGATGTGATGGACACACACAGATGTGATGGAACACACAGATGTGATGGACACACAGATGTGATGGACACCACAGATGTGATGGAGACACACAGATGTGATGGACACACACAGATGTGATGGAGACACACAGATGTGATGGACACACACAGATGTGATGGAGACACACAGATGTGATGGAGACACACAGATGTGATGGACACACAGATGTGATGGAGACACACAGATGTGATGGACACACACAGATGTGATGGAGACACACAGATGTGATGGAGACACACAGATGTGATGGAGACACACAGATGTGATGGACACACACAGATGTGATGGACACACACAGATGTGATGGAGACACACAGATGTGATGGACACAAACAGATGTGATGGAGACACACAGATGTGATGGACACACACAGATGTGATGGACACAAACAGATGTGATGGACACACACAGATGTGATGGACACACACAGATGTGATGGACACACACAGATGTGATGGAGACACACAGATGTGATGGAGACACACAGATGTGATGGACACACACAGATGTGATGGACACACACAGATGTGATGGAGACACACAGATGTGATGGAGACACACAGATGTGATGGACACACAGATGTGATGGACACACACAGATGTGATGGAGACACACAGATGTGATGGACACACACAGATGTGATGGACACACACAGATGTGATGGAGACACACAGATGTGCTGGACACACACAGATGTGATGGACACACACAGATGTGATGGAGACACACAGATGTGATGGACACACACAGATGTGCTGGACACACACAGATGTGATGGACACACACAGATGTGATGGAGACACACAGATGTGATGGACACACACAGATGTGATGGACACAAACAGATGTGATGGACACAAACAGATGTGATGGAGACACACAGATGTGATGGACACACACAGATGTGATGGACACAAACAGATGTGATGGACACACACAGATGTGATGGACACACACAGATGTGATGGACACAAAAGACAGATGTGATGGAGACACACAGATGTGATGGAGACACACAGATGTGATGGACACACACAGATGTGATGGACACACACAGATGTGATGGAGACACACAGATGTGATGGAGACACACAGATGTGATGGAGACACACAGATGTGATGGAGACACACAGATGTGATGGACACACACAGATGTGATGGACACACACAGATGTGATGGAGACACACAGATGTGATGGACACACACAGATGTGATGGACACAAACAGATGTGATGGACACACACAGATGTGATGGACACACACAGATGTGATGGAGACACACAGATGTGATGGACACACACAGATGTGATGGACACACACAGATGTGATGGAGACACACAGATGTGATGGAGACACACAGATGTGATGGACACACACAGATGTGATGGACACACACAGATGTGATGGAGACACACAGATGTGATGGACACACACAGATGTGATGGAGACACACAGATGTGATGGACACACACAGATGTGATGGACACACACAGATGTGATGGAGACACACAGATGTGATGGAGACACACAGATGTGATGGACACAAACAGATGTGATGGACACACACAGATGTGATGGACACACACAGATGTGATGGAGACACACAGATGTGATGGACACACACAGATGTGATGGACACACACAGATGTGATGGACACACACAGATGTGATGGACACACACAGATGTGATGGAGACACACAGATGTGATGGAGACACACAGATGTGATGGACACACACAGATGTGATGGACACACACAGATGTGATGGAGACACACAGATGTGATGGACACACACAGATGTGATGGACACACACAGATTGATGAGACACACAGATGTGATGGACACACACAGATGTGATGGACACAACGATGTGATGGACACAAACAGATGTGATGGAGACACACAGATGTGATGGACACACACAGATGTGATGGAGACACACAGATGTGATGGACACACACAGATGTGATGGACCACACAGATGTGATGGACACACACAGATGTGATGGACACACACAGATGTGATGGACACACACAGATGTGATGGACACACACAGATGTGATGGACACAAACAGATGTGATGGAGACACACAGATGTGATGGACACACACAGATGTGATGGACACACACAGATGTGATGGACACACACAGATGTGATGGACACACACAGATGTGATGGACACACACAGATGTGATGGACACACACAGATGTGATGGACACAAACAGATGTGATGGAGACACACAGATGTGATGGACACACACAGATGTGATGGACACACACAGATGTGATGGACACACACAGATGTGATGGACACACACAGATGTGATGGAGACACACAGATGTGATGGACACACACAGATGTGATGGACACAAACAGATGTGATGGAGACACACAGATGTGTGCCAACTAGCAGGTGGGGAATGATGACATTTCCAGTAGGAGAAGGACAATTAATGCACTGGTGCTTGTGTGTCAATACAACAGTCATGTGGACTCAGAGGTGGACCACAGGTCTCTAGGGGAGACCAAATCCAATGGACGTCGTTTGAGACTCCAGTCCATAGTGGATCTAACATAATAGTGAGAGTCCAGTCCATAGTGGATCTAACATAATAGTGAGAGTCCAGTCCATAGTGGATCTAACATAATAGTGAGAGTCCAGTCCATAGTGGATCTAACATAATAGTGAGAGTCCAGTCCATAGTGGATCTAACATAATAGTGAGAGTCCAGTCCATAGTGGATCTAACATAATAGTGAGAGTCCAGTCCATAGTGGAGCTAACATAATAGTGAGAGTCCAGTCCATAGTGGAGCTAACATAATAGTGAGAGTCCAGTCCATAGTGGATCTAACATAATAGTGAGAGTCCAGTCCATAGTGGATCTAACATAATAGTGAGAGTCCAGTCCATAGTGGATCTAACATAATAGTGAGAGTCCAGTCCATAGTGGATCCAGCAGTAGACCATCCCGAGCGAAGACAGGTCAGCAGCACAGAGATGTCCCCAACCGATGCACAGGCGAGCGGTCCACCCCGGGTCCCGACTCTGGACATCCAGCACCTCATCCATGGCCACTGGACATGACACCACCCCCCCTTCCACAAGGGACAGGGGGCAGAGTAGAAAATAAAATAAACGGCATCTCAACTGGTCTAAAAAATAATTGATATAGCTTTAAATCACAAGTGTCTCAAAGGGCTGCACAAGCCACAACGACATCCACGGTTCAGATCCCACATCAGGGCAAGGAAAAACTCAATCCAGTGGGATGACATTGAGAAACCTTGGAGAGGACCGCAGATGTTGGTGACCCCTCCCCTCTAGGGTAGACCGGTACAACAGATGTTGGTTGTTGCGGGTGTTGAATATTTGAACGTACCAGAGGAGTTAATGCTGCAAGGGGGTCTGGGTATTTGTTCTGTTGTGTTTATGTTGTGTTACGGTGCGGATGTTCTCCCGAAATGTGTTTGTCATTCTTGTTTGGTGTGGGTTCACAGTGTGGCGCATAGTTGTAACAGTGTTAAACTTGTTTATACGGCCACCCTCAGTGTGACCTGTAAGGCTGTTGACCAAGTATGCATTGCATTCACTTGTGTGTGTGAAAAGCCGTTTTTGATTGATTGATTGAAACTTGTATTAGTAGATTGCACAGTACAGTACATATTTTATTAGTAGATTGCACAGTACAGTACATATTGTGTACAATTGACCACTAAATGGTACACCCCAATAAGTGTTTCAACGTGTTTAAGTCGGGGTCCACCTTCATCAATTCCTGGTACTAATATTTACTAATAAGTGCCATTATGTGATTGGCCGGCACACAAAGGCGGTGCCTTCAATGTTTATTGGCACTTTGTACTTCTCCCTATGTTCGTGTACACAGCAGCGTTTTAAAAGTCATTACATTTTGCTTTTTGAAACCGAAACCGATAATTTCGGATATTACATTTTAAAGAATTTATCGGCCGATAATATCAGCAGCTTGCTATCATCGGACATCTGTAGTTTGTGGTCATTGTGTTGTTGGAACACACAACTGCGTCCAAGACACAACCTCAGGGCTGATTATTTTAGTTTGTCCTGAAGAATGTGGAACTAATCCTCCTTTTTCATTGTCCCATTTAAGCAGCAGTTCCATTGGCAGCAAACGGGCCCAGAGCATAATCCTACCACCACCATGCTGACGGTAGGTCTGGTGTTCCTGGATTAAAGGCCTCACCTATTCTCCTCCAATCACACTGCTGGTATTGTGGCCAAACAGCTCCATTTTTGTTTCATCTGACCACAGAACTTTCCTCCGGAGGGTCTTATCTTTGTCGCTGTGATGTCAGACGTGGTTCAGTCTTAAAGCACGGAACAAGGTGTACGTTTACAAAACCGTGTCCAGGTCGAAACAGGACCACAGGTGACCAGATTCCTGTGGTCAAAGGAAGTGGGAGATGAAAGTTCACAAAAAGGAAATGCAAATCGTCACTGCTGATGCACAAAAGTGAGCTGAAGGGAAGAAAGGCGACTTCCCACATTTTTGTCTCTGGTGGGCGTGTCCCTTGGGAGACTTCTCTCACCTGCTTGGATTAGACTTCAGGGACAGGTGAAGATGATTAAAGATGACTTTTACAAGACACCTCTCTCAGAGGATGAATACATCTGTTTTTAACATACAACAAACAGAACATGCATGTTGTTTTGGCAATTAACAATCTGCATGTATTTACGTGACATGCATGTTTTTAACAATCTGCATGTATTTACGTGACATGCATGTTTTTAACAATCTGCATGTATTTACATGACATGCATGTTTTTAACAATCTGCATGTATTTACATGACATGCATGTTTTTAACAATCTGCATGTATTTACGTGACATGCATGTTTTTAACAATCTGCATGTATTTACATGACATGCATGTTTTTAACAATCTGCATGTATTTACATGACTTGCATGTTTTTAACAATCTGCATGTATTTACATGACTTGCATGTTTTTACACAATTGCCACCTTTTCTATTGAACAACATGCATACTTTTATACAACAAACTTAACATTTATGGTTTCAGACAATTAGCTTATATTTTTTTACAACAACCATAAATTAACACACTGTAACACGTTTTATATTACAGTTAACATAACATGTATGTTTTTTATACAATTAACATATGTGAACATGCACCTTTTTATGCAATGAACAATATGCATATTCTTATTTTGACATGCACGTTTTTGTACCACTGATATATTATAAAATGCATTTTTTTTATCATCAAACAAACATTTACTACATTTATATAACATGCAAACTTTTATAAAACAAACATAACATGTATGTTTTTAGACAATTGTCTTGTTTTTTTTACAACATACATAACATGTGTGTTTTTAATACAAATAACATACTATAACATACAAGTTTTGTAATACAATTAAGATAACATGTATGTTTTATACAATTAACATATGATAACATGCAAGTTTTAAAATAAGATCAACATAACATGCAAGTTTTTTAGTCAATTAATAATATGCATGTACTTATGGTACATTTTCATAATATGCATGTTTTTCTACCAGTGACATATTGCAAAATGCATCTTTTTTTTATCATACAAAACACCTAACATGGATACTTTTATACAACAAACATAACATGTATGTTTTTAAACAATTAACTTGTTTTTTTTTTTCAGAACAAACATACAAGTTTTATTATACAATTAACATAAGTGTTTTTATACCATACACATAAAAAAGCATGCATGTTTTTGTACAATTAACAAGACATGCATGTTTTTATACAACAAACATAACATGCATGTTTTATATAACTACTATAATATAACATATATGTTTTTTATACAATTAATTAACATAACATGCATGTTTTTATACAACAAACATAACATGTGTGTTTTATATAACTACCATAATATAACATGTTTTTTATACAATTAATCAACATAACATACATGTTTTTAGATATTTAAAATAATATAACATGCAAGTTTTACTATAAAATTAACATAACATGCATGTTTTTACATACCAAACATAACATGCATGTTATTAAATAATTATAATATAACATGCAAGTTTTATGATACAATTAACACAACATGCATGTTTTTAGACAACAAACATAACATGCATGCTTGTAGATAATTAAAGCAATAGAACATGCAGGTTTTACTACACGATTAACATAATGCATGTTTTTAGATATTTATTATACAAAAAAAAATCTTTATTTGACACACCTAAAATAATACAGGCATTTAAAACACAGTTACATAAAATTCAGACTTTTGTACATTTGACACAATAAAAATAGTGTTTTTATAGTACAAAACGTAACTAATTTCTATACAACAAGCATAACATGCACGTTTTGATAAAACTAACACAACATGCACGTTTTTAGATAATGAAAATAATTCAACATGCATCTTTTTATTCAATAAACATAACATGCAGGATCATTTTTGGTGATTGAACCCCCAATTCCAAGCCTTGATGCTGAGTGTTAAGCAGGGAGGTCATGGCTCCCATGTTTATAGTCTTTGACGTGACTCGGCCGGGGTTTGAACTCACAACCTTCCCATCTGAGGGCGGACACTCTGACCACGAGGCCACTGAGCAGGTTTCAGCGTCGGTCACAAGTTTATGACAATGTTGGCGTTGTTCACAGCGCCACAATTAGTGTGACATGTCCGGCTGTTGACTAAGTGGAACAGTATATTATCATGTTTTATTTTGAAGTATTGCTTTTATTTTGAAGGACCGGATGTCCGGTGCGGGAAGTGACTTTGTTGTTTTTTTGGTTGTTCACTTCCTCTTCCTTTGATTTTTTTAATGAGAAGGTAATAGTTCTTCACTGCTCCGTGTTTCTTCGTAGTCTAAATATTCTTCCTAAATGTTCCCAATACATTAAAAGTGGAAATATTAATGTTGTGAGTATAAGTGATGTGTTGTTTGAAGTATTTTTTATGCACAATTTTGTTGATTAAGGAGTAGAGCGTGGACGATGTGAACAGTTTGGTCGTATTGAGGCCCCGCAGGAGCAGATATCAGTCCGCCAGAAAGTAGAGACCTGTGGAAGTGTTTCCTGTTTCCAACACAGGTTGACAAGAAACAATGAAAGGACAGAATGTGGAAGTGTCTTTCATTTAAAGAAACGACACAACGCAGAATAAGACTCACTTCATAAGTATGCCCTTCATTCGCTTAATGATTTGTTACTTTCATCCATCCATTTTCAACCGCTTATTTCCTTCAGGGTCACTGGAGCCTTTCTCTGCTAGAATCGGGAGGAAGGCGGTGTACACCCTGGACAAGTCGCCGTCTCATCGCAGGGCCATTTGTGACTTTCTTATTATGTAAAACGGACCAAACTCTACACAAAAAAAACACCTACAAGAGTGATTTATCAAAAAAAAAAAAGTCAAGATTGGAAATTGCCATCACGTGGACGTTCGGGCCCTGAAGAACCCACATGATCGGCGTCTGTGATTCTAATTGCTTTGCTGGCGTGGAAGTGATCCGTACCAGCGGAACATCTACCTGACCGAGCTGAGTCGCTGTCAACCTTTGGCGTGCGGGAGGCGGGCGTGCAGCAACGGAAAGAAAAGCCCTTATTTGATCCATAATTGATGGTCTTTATAGCAGGCGGCTGCTGAGTAGGACGCAGGAAGGAGTCTGCCGCCGATAACAAGCGCGTCTTCTGTGCCGTGACCACAGGTGAACGTCTCTTGATGTTTCTTTTCTCCTTTAATGAGCCTCTCAATGCAGCTTTTAAAGACGGGCGGGGGTGTGCAGCAAAGAAGAGAAACAAAACAAGAAAGAAAGCAACACGGAAAACAAGAAGAACAAGCGTGTGTGATAAAATGCTGACGGAGCATTCGGAGCCAGTTGTGCAGACGTGGTTGATGTGGATGTGGGCCACCCCACCCTCTTATCCCTGGGATTACTGCAACACTTCACTTTATGCTCATCTTTGCCACCTTTGGGGCGCATCTTTATTCAGGGGTGGGGGGGTCTTGGGTCTTTCTCCCAGGAAGGCAGACGGACCACGCCGGACAAAGCATTCAGGGAAAGACATGAATTATTCTCCAAAATAACACAAAGTAACAAAAAACAGATGTGGAAAGGCGGAGCCTGCAGTCCGACAGCAAGGCAGGGCAGGCTGGAGCCCAAACCAAGATGGTGGTAAGGAGGCGTGGCCTGCAGTCCGACAGCGAGGCAGGGCAGGCTGGAGCCCAAACCAAGATGGTGGTAAGGAGGCGTGGCCTGCAGTCCGACAGCGAGGCAGGGCAGGCTGGAGCCCAAACCAAGATGGTGGTAAGGAGGCGTGGCCTGCAGTCCGACAGCGAGGCAGGGCAGGCTGGAACCCAAACCAAGATGGCAGCGAGGAGGCGTGGCCTGCAGTCCGACAGCAAGGCAGGGCAGGCTGGAGCCCAAACCAAGATGGCAGTGAGGAGGCGTGGCCTGCAGTCTGACAGCAAGGCAGGGCACGCTGGAGCCCAAACCAAGATGGCAGTGAGGAGGCGTGGCGTGCAGTCTGACAGCGAGGCAGGGCACGCTGGAGCCCGGCCCAAGATGGCAGCGAGGAGGCGTGGCCTGCAGTCCGACAGCGAGGCAGGGCAGGCTGTAGCCCAAACCAAGATGGCAGCGAGGAGGCGTGGCCTGCAGTCCGACAGCGAGGCAGGGCAGGCCGGAGCCCAAACCAAGATGGCGGCGAGGAGGCGTGGCCTGTGAGCAAGCAGCAAGGCAAGGCGCGCCAAAATCAACCCCGCAAATATTATCAGGTGCGTGGATCCCTCTCACAATGTATAAAAAGGGAAGCGGCCGTAAACGCCGGGGAGAGAGGCGGAAGGACGAGAAAGAGCCAGAGGGAATCTGATACTGAACGAGAGCGAGAGAGAGAGAGCCACAGGAAGATGAAGACGCACGCGACTGAAGAGGTGGAGCGCCAGAGGAAGCAAGACACAGCAAGGCTGAAAAGCAACCCGTAGAGACTTTTTTATTGAAAAATAAAAGAATGTCAAACCAGCGCAACAATGTCCTCCCTTGGTGGACCTGAGAACCCCCACGACAGTAAGAGACCGTCACAACAGCAAACCAGCCAAAGGAAAAATGTGCCGATCGCACCGGGTGCCAAACTAACACTTGGCATAAATTATGGACGAGAAAAAAAATGTGCAGGAGCAAAGGTCACCGCTGTAGCATGAACAAACAAGACTTACGTAGTAAGGCATGAAGCAAACAATTAGAGACAAGGCAAAACTCACATAACAGGTGATTGTAGCAAAATAATGACGCCGGGCTGACTGACTGGCAAAGGCAGGCTTAAATAATGCCTCTGATTAGTGCTCGGGTTGCAGGTGAGCCAGGAAACACTACTAATCAGAGACAGGTGAACATAATGAGCAACCATGGCAACCAAAACAAACTCAGGTAGGTGCACAAACAGGAACTAAAGGAGTCCAAAAGTAACAGAAAACACAAAAACATGATGTGCACCAAGGATCTTGAAACGTTTCCACTCAGGTGCCAACGTCTGTACCGTCCTTCAAAAGTCCAACAGGACATAATTAAGGTGTCAAAATGCTTTTAAATGCAAAAACTGAAATCTAAGTCGGATAAAATATCTCAAATATGGCTGATGGATGCTTATTTTCTGTCTGATAACATAATTCTTCTCACAAAGCAGATTTGATGTCAGAGCATCCTTGCCAACCCTGACCATGTTCCCGGGAGACTCCTCAATGTCAGTGCCTCTCCCGACAATCTCCCAGGACAACAAATGTCTCCTCATTTCCAGACGGACCTGAGTGAGGACAGCCTGTCTTCACGTCCACATCGCCTCCGTGTGAACAGCGTGGTGGCCCAGTCAGGTTAGAACATCTACGGCTTTTGGAGCTCAGAGCACAACTGCACACACAACAAGGAGGAGACTATTATGTATGAGGAGACTATTATATATGAGGAGACTATTATATATGAGGAGACTATTATATATGAGGAGACTATTATATATGAGGAGACTATTATATATGAGGAGGAGACTATTATATATGAGGAGACTATTATATATGAGGAGACTATTATATATGAGGAGACTATTATATATGAGGAGACTATTATGTATGAGGAGACTATTATATATGAGGAGACTATTATATATGAGGAGACTATTATATAT
>NC_084632.1:847683-877683 GCF_033978795.1 Nerophis ophidion
TGTGCGTGCGTGTGTGTGTGTGTGTGTGTGTGTGGGTGTGTGTGTGTGTGTGTGTGTGTGTGTGTGTGTGTGTGTGTGTGTGTTTTGGCAATGCTGACTTAATGGGGACATGGCTCTGTTTACAGTCACCTTTAGGGGACCTCTGACAGTATGGGGACAAAACACAGGTCCCCTAAAGGGAAACCTTTCTAAATGATAGTCAGATCCATTCTGAAGATGCCTAAGTGATTTTTAAGCTTTGGCCCATAAAACATGTTTACTGGTTAGTTTGTGTTTTCAGTAATGTCACAGAAGATGCAGGATTCGCTCTAACATTGAAGTGGTGAAACTTCCTATAAGAGGACAGATGTTGTGCTGTATTCTGAGGATCATGTCATATTAATTGGAACTTTTTTTTTAAAGTGGTCCTCAGTAGTCACAAACAAACTTGTGTGAATTATGCAAAATTATTGAAATTTGGTCCCCATGAAGCATATGAACTCTTTTTTAAAGATTTGTTAAAGTTTATAGGTTTTTTAAACATAAGATCATTGTCTCCCAAAACGTTGTTAGTTAATGATATTATCAGAGACAACAATCTTAACGTCATCGGTCTCAGTGAAACCTGGCTTAAACCAAACGACTTTTTTGCGCTAAATGAGGCATGTCCTCCTAACTTTACACATGCGCATATTGCCCGTCCGCTTAAAAGGGGTGGGGGGGTCGCACTAATATACAACGAAAACTTTAACCTTAGTCCTAACATAAATAATAAATATAAATCGTTTGAGGTGCTTACTATGAGGTCTGTCACACCGCTGCCTCTACACCTGGCTGTTATCTACCGCCCCCCAGGGCTCTATTCGGACTTTATCAATGAATTCTCAGAGTTCGTTGCTGATCTAGTGACACACGCCGATAATATAATCATAATGGGGGACTTTAATATCCATATGAATACCCCATCGGACCCACCGTGCGTAGCGCTCCAGACTGTAATTGATAGCTGTGGTCTCACACAAATAATAAATGAACCCACGCATCGCAACGGTAATACGATAGACCTAGTGCTTGTCAGGGGTATCACCGTCTCCAAAGTTACGATACTCCCGTATACTAAAGTATTGTCCGATCATTACCTTATAAAATTCGAGGTTCAGACGCATGTTCGTCAAACTAATAATAATAATAACTGCTATAGCAGCCGCAACATTAATACGGCCACAACGACAACTCTTGCTGACCTACTGCCCTCGGTAATGGCACCATTCCCAAAGTATGTGGGCTCTATTGATAACCTCACTAACAACTTTAACGACGCCCTGCGCGAAACCATTGATAACATAGCACTGCTAAAGTTAAAAAAGGCTCCAAAAAAGCGCACCCCGTGGTATACAGAAGAAACTAGAGCTCAAAAATTATTATGTAGAAAGCTGGAACGCAAATGGCGCACGACTAAACTTGAGGTGCACCATCAAGCATGGAGTGATGGTTTAATAACTTATAAACGCATGCTTACCTCAGCTAAAGCTAAATATTACTCAAATCTCATCCACGGTAATAAAAACGATCCTAAATTTTTGTTTAGTACGGTAGCATCGCTAACCCAACAAGGGACCCCTTCCAGTAGCTCCACCCACTCAGCTGATGACTTTATGCAATTCTTTAGTAAGAAAATTGAAGTCATTAGAAAGGAGATTAAAGACAATGCGTCCCAGCTACAACGGGGTTCTATTAACACTGACACGATTGTATATACGGCGGATACTGCCCTCCAAAATAGTTTCTCTCGTTTTGAGGAAATAACATTAGAGGAATTGTTACAACGTGTAAATGGAATAAAACAAACAACATGTTTACTTGACCCTCTTCCTGGGAAACTGATCAAGGAGCTCTTTGTATTATTAGGTCCATCAGTGCTAAATATTATAAACTTATCACTCTCCTCGGGCACTGTTCCCCTAGCATTCAAAAAAGCGGTTATTCATCCTCTTCTTAAAAGACCTAACCTCGATCCTGACCTCATGGTAAACTACCGACCGGTGTCTCACCTTCCCTTTATTTCAAAAATCCTTGAAAAAATTGTTGCGGAGCAGTTAAATGAACACTTAGCGTCTAACAATCTATGTGAAACCTTCAGAGCAAATCACTCCACGGAGACAGCCCTCGCAAAAATGACTAATGATCTATTGCTAACGATGGATTCTGATGCGTCATCTATGTTGCTGCTCCTCGATCTTAGCGCTGCTTTCGATACCGTCGATCATAATATTTTATTAGAACGTATCAAAACACGAATTGGTATGTCAGACTTAGCCCTGTCTTGGTTTAACTCTTATCTTACTGATAGGATGCAGTGTGTCTCCCATAACAATGTGACCTCGGACTACGTTAAGGTAACGTGTGGAGTTCCCCAGGGTTCGGTCCTTGGCCCTGCACTCTTCAGCATCTACATGCTGCCGCTAGGTGACATCATACGCAAATACGGTGTTAGCTTTCACTGTTATGCTGATGACACCCAACTCTACATGCCCCTAAAGCTGACCAACACGCCGGATTGTAGTCAGCTGGAGGCGTGTCTTAATGAAATTAAACAATGGATGTCCGCTAACTTTTTGCAACTCAACGCCAAAAAAACGGAAATGCTGATTATCGGTCCTGCTAGACACCGAACTCTATTTAATAATACAACTCTAACATTTGACAACCAAACAATTAAACAAGGCGACTCGGTAAAGAATCTGGGTATTATCTTCGACCCAACTCTCTCCTTTGAGGCACACATTAAAAGCGTTACTAAAATGGCCTTCTTTCATCTCCGTAATATCGCTAAAACTCGCTCCATTCTGTCCACTAAAGACGCTGAGATCATTATCCATGCGTTTGTTACGTCTCGTCTCGACTACTGTAACGTATTATTTTCGGGTCTCCCCATGTCTAGCATTAAAAGATTACAGTTGGTACAAAATGCGGCTGCTAGACTTTTGACAAGAACAAGAAAGTTTGATCACATTACGCCTATACTGGCTCACCTGCACTGACTTCCTGTGCACTTAAGATGTGACTTTAAGGTTTTACTACTTATGTATAAAATACTACACGGTCTAGCTCCATCCTATCTTGCCAATTGTATTGTACCATATGTCCCGGCAAGAAATCTGCGTTCAAAGGACTCCGGCTTATTAGTGATTCCCAAAGCCCAAAAAAAGTCTGCGGGCTATAGAGCGTTTTCCGTTCGGGCTCCAGTACTCTGGAATGCCCTCCCGGTAACAGTTCGAGATGCCACCTCAGTAGAAGCATTTAAGTCTCACCTTAAAACTCATTTGTATACTCTAGCCTTTAAATAGACTCCCTTTTTAGACCAGTTGATCTGCTGTTTCTTTTCTTTTCCTCCTATGTCCCACTCTCCCTTGTGGAGAGAGTCCGGTCCGATCCGGTGGTCATGTACTGCTTGCCTGTGTATCGGCTGGGGACATCTCTGCGCTGCTGATCCGCCTCCGCTTGGGATGGTTTCCTGCTGGCTCCGCTGTGAACGGGACTCTCGCTGCTGTGTTGGATCTGCTCTGCACTGGACTCTCGCGACTGTGTTGGATCCATTGTGGATTGAACTTTCACAGTATCATGTTAGACCCGCTCGACATCCATTGCTTTCCTCCTCTCCAAGGTTCTCATAGTCATCATTGTCACCGACGTCCCACTGGGTCATCATTGTCACCGACGTCCCACTGGGTGTGAGTTTTCCTTGCCCTTATGTGGGCCTACCGAGGATGTCGTAGTGGTTTGTGCAGCCCTTTGAGACACTAGTGATTTAGGGCTATATAAGTAAACATTGATTGATTGATTTTTCCCCAGGGTCCCCAGTAAGAATGATCAGCACATGACTTCATCAATCCAGAGATTTAAAGACGTGTATGAGCTAACTGGCCAGTGGACATTTTACACCATTTTTGTTAGGCCTCCACAACCTGGAGAAAGGCTGGTCCCCACAAGTCACGAACAACCTGTGTGTGTGTGTGTGTGTGTGCGTGGGTGTGTGTGTGTGTGTGTGTGTGTGTGTGTGTGTGTGTGTGTGTGTGTGTGCGTGTGTGTGTGTGTGTGTGTCAGGGGAGTGGGTCACTGGTTTAAAAAGTAAAATTTGATCCTAAGGGACAGACTGCCAGGGCCACTCAACTCCTAAAATACCACACACACACACACGCACGCACACTTACACACACACACATACACACACACACACACACACGCACACACGCACGCACACTTACACACACACAGCAACACACACACATACACACACACACGCACACTTACACACACACACGCACACACGCACGCACACTTACACACACACACCAACACACACACATACACACACACATGCACACACATACACACACACACGCACACTTACACACACACACGCACACACGCACGCACACTTACACACACACACCAACACACACACATACACACACACACGCACACTTACACACATACACGCACACACCAACACACACACGCACATTTACACACATACACGCACACACACGTTTAGTATTTCCACGGCCTTGTCAGTGTGAGCAGCCTAACGTGGTCCTGATGGTCTGGGCTGAGGCTGACAGTAAAAGCGGGACAGGACTCGGGTCCAATCGTCAGTGCGGCAGCTGACGAGCAGACGGACGAGACTGGGCCGCCACACCTGATCTTGCCCACACACTTTGTCTGACTGTCATGTGCACGTACCGGCGTCTGTGCAACGGCCGCGTCACTTCCTGAGGATGTTTTCATTGTTTGATATCAGATCGCGTTGCTGCGAGTCATGGTGCGATACGATTCTGACACATGTAGGATTGGACAGGTCCACTCTCTCCACTGACCCTCCTGTTGCATTGCTTTTCACACGCACACACACACACACACACACACTCATACACACACACAGACACGCACGCACAGACACACACTCATACACACACACACGCACACACACACACACACACAGACAGACACATACACTCATACACACACACACAGTACGTATCATGCAGTGGCCTGCAGCCACCAGGACAGCGGAGCAATCATTTCCCGGTTATTTCTTTGCATTCTGATGGTTTTTCCAATCCTAATCAAATAAATCATTGATTCATAATCTCAATAGTGGTGATAGACGATTTTCCAAATACCATTGTGCTTTTATTATAACATTTTCTTGCCTTCCCTTTTATGATTTGTTTGCAGGCAGCTGGTGGCGAAGCAATGAGGGACGTAATTGGCAATTTTCATTCATACGTCCTGTGTCCACAGTAAGAAGGGCCACGTTTGATACAGTAAGTAGACTATCACATTTCATTAAAAAGACTTTGACGTCTGTGCCTCAGTTTTGAACTTTATTGGCTCTTAACTCACAGTCAGAACCCGTGAAGTAAGGTGGGGGGTTCCCCAAGGTTCAATTTTAGGTCCCATTCTTTTTATTGTTTACATGCTAGCATTGGGGCACATGGCATCAGTTGCCATAGTTACGCTACGGTTACACAATCTGTACAATGCTGTGTCTCCTGATGACCAAGAGATAGCCATTTTAACCGCATTTCAGACACTCCGTAAAGGATGGCAGTGAATCTTCCGCAGGTCAACCAGGACAAAACTGAGATTTTAGAGAGAAACTTGTTCCAAAATGACAAGATTTTAAACCCACACAATCTAAAAAAAAGTGTGGGAGCGATTTTTGACTCCGGGCTAATTTTCATCCTACCTATGAAAATTATTTAAAAAATGTAAAACATTTTTGTCATCTTAAGAACCGTAGTTTGCCTGTTTCTCTCTCAGGCCAACACTAAGGCGTTAATTAATGTTTTTATTTCCTGTCATTTAGACCAGTGTTTTTCAGCCATGGTGAGAGGATGTCATTTTACCTAATGGGGTTAAAAATACTTTTTTGTAAACCGGTAATTATAATCCGCAAATAATGTGCCGTCTAGAGCTCGGCAGAGTAACCATGTAATACTCTTCCATATCAGTAGGTGGCAGCAGGTAGTTAATTGCCTTGTAGACATCGGGAACGTGGTTTGTCGTGATCACAGCGGGAGGCAGTGTGCAGGTGAAAAGTTGTCTCAGACTTAAATAGAAAATAAACAAAAGGTGAGTGCCACTAAATAAAGACATTGAAACTTAGGGATGACTATGCCGAACAAAACTAAAACTGAACTGGCTGCAAAGTAAACAAAAACAGAATGCTGGACGACAGCAAAGACTTACAGTGTTTGGAGAAGAGACAGCGTCCACAAAGTACATCCGGAAATGACATGACAATCAAGAATGTCCCTACAAAGAAGTATAGCGTCCGCACAATTGAAATATTCTTGATTGCTGAAACAAAGTGCAGGGAATAGCGCTCAAGTAAGACATGAAACTGCTACAGGAAAATACCAACAAAACAGGAAAAGGCACCAAAATAGGAACGCAAGACAAGAACTAAAACACTGAAAACTTTAAAACAGCAAAAAACTGGCGTGATGTGACAGGTGGTGACAGTTCACCTACTTTGAGACAAGAGCTACAGTCATGCATGCTTGCTTATGCTTTTACTGTCAATAACGGCTGCTGAGTTTCATTTTTTAAAGTTTTCTCCTGGTGGTGGGCCTCCAGATTTGTTCTATGAAAATGTGCCCCGGCTCAAAAAAGATTGAAAAACACTGATTTAGACCAGTGGTCCCCAACCACTGGGCCGCAGAACAAATTTTTATATATATATAAATATATATATATATATATGTTTTTGAATTATTATTTTTTTTTAATTATTTAATCAACATAAAAACACAAGATACACTTACAATGAGGGCACCAACCCCAAAAACCTCCCTTTTTCATGCCAACCAAACAAAAAAAAGAATCCCCCCCACCTCCTGCCGGGCCGTGGGACAAATGATCAAGCGTTGACCAGTCCGCAGCTACAAAAAGGTTGGGGACCACTGATTTAGACTATTGCAATGCCCTCTGCTTTTCCCTAAGAGGATATTAGAAATCCACAATTCTAAAAGAAGTAAACTGCAGGAGTGCTGACGAGGACCAGGAGGCGGGAGCACATTACACCAGTTTTAAAGGACCTTATTGTGCAGAACCTTTTTTAACCTTTTTTCGTGTGTTTGGAATCTGCATAAATCCTGAACATTTGAAATCAAACAGTAGAGACATTGCAGAGATATTTACTAAACATTCTTGCTTTCCTTCTTCCTGGGCAAATGAGGGCCCTGAGCCGCATGCGGGTTCAAATGTTCAGTTCTGCCGGCTAGACCGTTCCAATTCAGCTTAACAGCGAAACTCTTTCCGCCGTTATGATGATCAGCACTGTTTTCAAGTTACTGTAAGTATTGAACTGTAAAAAGTATTTTGATGGTTGGAATTTGCGTGTTTTAGAGTATTACAAGTTATTATGTGATCTATGTCACAGCAGATCAAAGGAGGAACCAAGCAGTGTGGGCGGGGCTTGTTGCTAAAAAAAAAAGCCAAACGTGTTTGTTGCGTTTTGCTTGATTGTCAAGGATGTTGATTGAGTTCAGTGTTTCAGTCTTTTATTCTTCATAGTTAATATTGTTGAATTCCACATTTTTCTATTTTCATTCACATTCTGGGGGTCTCATTCAGTAGAAAAACCTGTAAAATTCAATTCCGTTTTTTCAGGTGGTCTGTCACAACGTTTTTAGCTTTCTATCGGACATCATTCTATTCTATTCTATTCTATTCTATTCTATTTTATTATTGTGAGTTTTCGTCTGAGTGTATGAGTATAAGTTTTTTTAAATACATAAATTGAAATAAATATATACATATATACATATGTATACACACACACACACACACATATATATATATATATATATATATATATATATATATATATATATAGAGATAGATAGATACATACACAAATACCTTTGATTAAAAAAGTATGACAATTGTTCGACATAAATAGGAATTAAGAAAATGTGAAAGAATTTTGCAATTCAGGTATTTTTTTGTTTTTCTTTTTGTGCTTCATCACAACCCCGGTATTGTTTTCATCTTCCTGGACTCTCTTGTTGCTCCATTCCGAATGCAGCTGCATACACATTTAAATGTCCCACTTAGCCCCTCCCCTATCTGCTCTACAGACTACTGATGTTATTTTCACAAATATCTGCGTGAAAATGACTTTATTTGATTTGTTTCCATTTTGTTTTACTTTTGTTGTCATTTTGTAATAGTGACTTGCTTCTCAAAAAATTGTGTGCTTTAGAACATAAGGAGAATAATTGTATTTATTTATATATTATTAAATTGTTTTAGTTTGTTGTTTTAGTTATGCATACATTGTTTTCCTGTGTTCTCATAATCATATTTGTCATGTTTTGTGGTCACGTTCTGTTCGGTTTTGGACTCATTGGGCACTCTTGTTTGTTTTTGTCACCAAAAGACTACCAATTAGTATTCACCTGTCATGTCACACACCTGGTTCATTTGGATTCACGCACCTGTTAATCACCACAGCATCATTTAAGCCTGTAGTTGCCAGGCAGTCAGCCTGGCGACATCACCTTCTCTTCACCTCCTACACAGCCATGTTATCCATGCCGATGATCCATTCTCTCTCTGGGTCCAAGTAAGTTTTGTTTTATGTCCATAGTCTTTGTGATTGTTTTGTTTTCTTAGTCAAGTTGTTGGTCCTCTGCTGATTGCGCCTTTCATTTATTCCTTTTTTTGATTTAATGATAAAAGATGTCGGTACCTTCACGCCATGTCGGGTCCAGTCGATTTGCACCACGGGAAAACAAACCACACCATAGTCCTCACTTTGACAATATTTAACTAACTGGAGGCAAATACACAAAATGATTCAGTTATTACATTTTGAGTCAAACACATCAACATCAGTATCAGCAATACCAGCACTAAATGTACTTGGTATCAAATATGTACGAAATTCCCAGTATGGCCTAGATCAGGCCTGGGCAATTATTTTGACTCGGGGGCCAAATTTAGAAAAAAAAATGTGTCTTGGGGCTGATTTTTAGGAACATTAAAAGGAAACTACACAATAATGTCTGATTGAATGCTAAACACGTTTTGAAAGACCACCTTAAAAAATGTTGTGGAATTTTAAATGTTCTACTGAATGAGACACCCAGAATGTACATGAAAATAAAGAATGTGGGGTTTACAATCTCAAGTATGAAGGCTAAAAGACTGAATATTGAGAAGATATGAACACCACTGCTGCACCCTGGGAACTACAAAAGTACATCAGTAGTGCAGATTCCAACCATTGAAATACTTTATATAGTTCAAGACTTACCATCATTTGAAAGATCTAAAATAATTGTTTGGGAATTTCTGGGCCAGATTGAAAAGCTTCACAGACCTTATTTTGTCCAAGTCTGGCTTCGATCCAAGAAGGTATCTGCTCTTTGGGACAATCCGAGTTCTTGCTTTTTTTTGTATTGTCTCTGCTCCTCTATTGTTTCTTTTTTGTGATGTAGTATTTCATTGCTGTAATGTTGTTTTTTTATATCTTTTAAAGTGTAGGATGGCTTCAGTCAGAAAGAGTTTCCAGGACCTTGCTGAGAATACATTTTCTGATAACCAGGGCCTCTCCCGTCCGTCACGTCTGAGATTTAACACAAAGAGACATGAAGGAGTGAGCTGCTGCTAACACGCTCCTTATTGCTGTTAGAGAAAGATGCTCTATTAACCTTCATCACCTCTAACCCGCTCACGCTCCCCTCGGCCTCACCCTTCATTCCCAACAGGAATTGGCTGGCGTGTGATGCGCTGGCAGAGGTCGTCGCTGGGGATGACAGAGTGAGGTCAAGATCAGGACAGGTGGCTTTTTTAGGTCTCGTCCTGTCACTTTCATAGCTGATCATCACTTTGCCAGCGGCTACTCCCATCGCCTCTGCTCGGATACTCAACTACTGTGTCGCCGAGTACTATCTCACATACACTCAACCACTGTGTACTATCTTACATACACTCAACCACTGTGTACTATCTTACATACACTCAACCACTGTGTACTATCTTACATACACTCAACCACTGTGTACTATCTTACATACACTCAACCACTGTGTACTATCTTACATACACTCAACCACTGTGTACTATCTTACATACACTCAACCACTGTGTACTATCTTACATACACTCAACTACTGTGTACTATCTTACATACACTCAACCACTGTGTACTATCTTACATACACTCAACCACTGTGTACTATCTTACATACACTCAACCACTGTGTACTATCTTACATACACTCAACCACTGTGTACTATCTTACATACACTCAACCACTGTGTACTATCTTACATACACTCAACCACTGTGTACTATCTTACATACACTCAACCACTGTGTACTATCTTACATACACTCAACTACTGTGTACTATCTTACATACACTCAACCACTGTGTACTATCTTACATACACTCAACCACTGTGTACTATCTTACATACACTCAACCACTGTGTACTATCTTACATACACTCAACCACTGTGTACTATCTTACATACACTCAACCACTGTGTACTATCTTACATACACTCAACCACTGTGTACTATCTTACATACACTCAACCACTGTGTACTATCTTACATACACTCAACTACTGTGTACTATCTTACATACACTCAACCACTGTGTACTATCTTACATACACTCAACCACTGTGTACTATCTTACATACACTCAACCACTGTGTACTATCTTACATACACTCAACCACTGTGTACTATCTTACATACACTCAACCACTGTGTACTATCTTACATACACTCAACTACTGTGTACTATCTTACATACACTCAACCACTGTGTACTATCTTACATACACTCAACCACTGTGTACTATCTTACATACACTCAACCACTGTGTACTATCTTACATACACTCAACCACTGTGTACTATCTTACATACACTCAACCACTGTGTACTATCTTACATACACTCAACCACTGTGTACTATCTTACATACACTCAACTACTGTGTACTATCTTACATACACTCAACCACTGTGTACTATCTTACATACACTCAACCACTGTGTACTATCTTACATACACTCAACCACTGTGTACTATCTTACATACACTCAACCACTGTGTACTATCTTACATACACTCAACCACTGTGTACTATCTTACATACACTCAACTACTGTGTACTATCTTACATACACTCAACCACTGTGTACTATCTTACATACACTCAACCACTGTGTACTATCTTACATACACTCAACCACTGTGTACTATCTTACATACACTCAACCACTGTGTACTATCTTACATACACTCAACCACTGTGTACTATCTTACATACACTCAACCACTGTGTACTATCTTACATACACTCAACCACTGTGTACTATCTTACATACACTCAACCACTGTGTACTATCTTACATACACTCAACCACTGTGTACTATCTTACATACACTCAACCACTGTTTACTATCTTACATACACTCAACTACTGTGTACTATCTTACATACACTCAACCACTGTGTACTATCTTACATACACTCAACCACTGTGTACTATCTTACATACACTCAACCACTGTGTACTATCTTACATACACTCAACCACTGTGTACTATCTTACATACACTCAACCACTGTGTACTATCTTACATACACTCAACCACTGTGTACTATCTTACATACACTCAACCACTGTGTACTATCTTACATACACTCAACTACTGTGTACTATCTTACATACACTCAACCACTGTGTACTATCTTACATACACTCAACCACTGTGTACTATCTTACATACACTCAACCACTGTGTACTATCTTACATACACTCAACCACTGTGTACTATCTTACATACACTCAACCACTGTGTACTATCTTACATACACTCAACTACTGTGTACTATCTTACATACACTCAACCACTGTGTACTATCTTACATACACTCAACCACTGTGTACTATCTTACATACACTCAACCACTGTGTACTATCTTACATACACTCAACCACTGTGTACTATCTTACATACACTCAACCACTGTGTACTATCTTACATACACTCAACCACTGTGTACTATCTTACATACACTCAACTACTGTGTACTATCTTACATACACTCAACCACTGTGTACTATCTTACATACACTCAACCACTGTGTACTATCTTACATACACTCAACCACTGTGTACTATCTTACATACACTCAACCACTGTGTACTATCTTACATACACTCAACCACTGTGTACTATCTTACATACACTCAACCACTGTGTACTATCTTACATACACTCAACCACTGTGTACTATCTTACATACACTCAACCACTGTGTACTATCTTACATACACTCAACCACTGTGTACTATCTTACATACACTCAACCACTGTGTACTATCTTACATACACTCAACCACTGTGTGTCGCCGAGTACTATCTTACATACACTCAAAATTCTACATAGCGAGGCCTTTGGGGTCTATTAATATTCTCAAGATCATGTTGGACAGAAATCCTTATTTTTTACCCTTTCTTTTTGCAAAAGTTATGCGCGTACCTCGGCTCTTGAACCAGTTTGGTGCTCACATGTCCCAGATTGGGCGGCCACAACCAACTGCTGGGTTTGGACATCACCGGGTCCTTCTTTCAGAGACCTTTCTGGCATGATGAGACATCGTGTCAAATATTTTATAGAATCTTCTGCTTGAGGCAGAAAATCCCATTTTATTGCTAACTAAAGAAGTCATGCAGAAATATGAATAATATCATTAACTTGTGCAACATGTAAGGTACACACTATCAGAAGCATTTACTCAGGTGGAAATATTCTAGATGACATTAACAAACATCTTTGACAACCATTATTAGAACAAACCACATTTTGTGTTATTTATGCGTGAAACTGCTAGCTAAACATGGCGTAGCTCCTCCTCTGTATGCAAGTGCTGCTATGGAATACAAATTCTGTATTTCTACAAAATGCAAAATCTGGCAAGACACCAATGCACTGCAGGCATTTTTTTTATCTCCATTAAAAGCGTGTTTGTCCTTTTTGTGTTGAGCTGTTATAAAAGCATAATGTTGAAAACACTTTTCATTAAATGAAATGAACTCATCATGGTATTAAAATTTGAAAAAAATCCGTCTATGGTACACTTATTAAGAATGAAAACTTGTACCATCGCGATTCATTTTAAGTTAATTATGAATAAAAATGTGATTCATCACGATTAAATAATTTAATAATTGACAACTCTAGAATTCATTAAACTTTTTTTAAACAATATAATAGACCTGCCAACTTAATGAGTGTTCGCATGTTCTGTGTTTCATTGTGTGTGTGTGTGTGTGTGTGTGTGTGTGTGTGTGTGTGTGTGTGTGTGTGTGTGTGTGTGTGTGTGTGTGTGTGTGTGTGTGTGTGTGTGTGTGTGTGTGTGTGTGTGTGTGTGTGTGTGTGTGTGTGTGTGTGTGTGTGTGTGTGTGTGTGTGTGTTGCTTTCTGTCTATTCGATGCACAAGCATCAAGCTTTTTTTGTTGTTACTTTTTTAGTATCAGTCAAGGCAAAACATAAAAGAAAAGAACGACAAAAAGACCATTTAGGGGTGTGTAATATTTTTAATATTTGAATACAACATGAGTTTTTATATTAGTACAATTAAATATGTATTAAAATCCTTTAATTCATTTCAAATACTTTGTTTTGCATATTTAGTGACAATTTTAGAGTAGATGTTTCACAAATTAAAGAAAAAAATGCTTGTAAATGTTAACTAGTAGTAGTAGTTGTACCAGGTACATGTCATGTCTGGGATCTTCTTTTGTTTAACTTATGTTCTGTTTGGTTTTTGGACTCTTTTTAGTTCCTGTTTTTTCACGCTCGTGTCTTGTTTCCATGGTTACCTATTTGTTTCACCTGTTCCACGTTTGAACTCACGCACCTGTTTTCAATCACCACAGTATTATTTAGGCCACAGTTGCCAAGCAGCCAGCCTGGCAACATCACCTTGTACTCACCCTCCACACCCATGTATCCATGCCAAAGACCCATGTTCCCATATCTCGTTCAAAGTAAGTTTTTCGTTATTCATGCCATAGTGCAAGTTTTTGTTTTATGTCCATAGTTTTGCCTTAGTGCAAGTTTTTGTTTTCATAGTCAAGTTTTTATACCTCCTCTGTGAGCGCTTTTCGTTTGTACCTTTTTAAAAAAAATTAAAATTAAAACATGTCATTACCTCCACCTCGTGTCCGGTCCAATCGCTTTGCACCACGGGAAAACAAACCCCACCCATTTAGTGGTAGATATATTTTTTTTCATCATTCTAGCTGTAGTTTTTTTCATCATTCTAGCTATAGTAGAAAGGGGGGCCACTCACAATCTACAAACCAAACATGGGTCCACACAAAGTCGGCAAGACATGAGTGTGTGTGTGTGCGTGCGTGCGTGCGTGCGTGCGTGTGTGTGTGTGTGTGTGTGTATGTGTAGTAGAGGTTCTGTATCGGCCCATTGTCTCCTCAAGCACCCATAAAGGGCATTTAGAGGAAGAGATGATGATCCTCGTTTGCAAGGAGTGATGGCTGCCAAAAGAAGGTAGTGACCATAACCTTCTAGAACGTGCTTCTGGCATAAGGTGCTGATGTTGGCCAGCGTGGAGAGGGATGGCAGCTGGCCGGCAGCCAAGACAAAGCTGTTTTGTCTGCGAGCACAGTAGAGACGTCACTGTCGCCGCTGATCACGGGTCAGCCGAGGGAGGGAGAAGTGAACAAGGAGGCGCTGCTTCATTGTGGAATTTGATGAAACATTTAAAAAATATTCATAAGAAATGAACACATTTGTTCATTAAACTGTGTTATAAATTTATTTTCTGTAAGATTACATACATTTTTTTACATTTCCTCAAGTAAAAATCTCAAAATGTGCACTTTTCCTGCTCTTATAGAGCAGTGGTCCCCAACCACCAGTCCGGGGACCGGTACCGGTACCGGTCCGTGAAGCATTTGCTACGTGGCCGGAGAGAAACATTGAATCATTTATAAAGGACAACATTTTCTCTTACTTAACTTTGACCTGTCCCACTGGACCAGGGTGTCCAACTTGTTGTCATTGAGGGCCACCCAGCAGTCATGGCGGCCAATAGAGGGCCGCTTCTAACAGTAAAGCACTCATCAATTTGTAACAGTAAATCACTCATCAATTTCTAACAGTAAATCACTCATCAATTTGCCTATCAATTTAAATATAATTTGTTTTAAATTACGTAAAGACAAAAAAAAATCTGTGGATTTGACCACAGTTTTTTACAGAAAACAACTGGCAGCTTAGTTGCCAGACTTATACTGTAAAATATTATTTTATCATTATTATTTTTACAGCATATTACTGCAAATAGAAATGCAGTACCGCTGTTTAGTTTTATTTTGGCAACTTAAATGCCGTTTTTTTACCATAAAAAAATGTGGTACCATAAAATTATCAACCATGGATTTAAAAAAACAAACAAGCTGACAGTTCAGTCGACAGAATTTTACTGTAAAAAAACAACACCAAATATTGGTCTTTTTTTTTTCAACTTACAGTAATATGTTGTAAAAAAAACAAAAAAACTAAATTTTACAGTAAAATGTATTGGTCCTTCTTATAGTGTACAATTTGATGGATAACTTGCTTCGAAACCGTAAGTTAAGCATATATAAAGTGTGTATTTGGATTTTGACCATAAAAGTTAGATACTATAATATTTGTTGCAATACTGGACACTATTTAGTTCCTGTCAAACTAGAAAAAAAACCCTATACCTTTAGTAAGAAAATAAGAAAGCAACGAAAGAAAATATAAAGTATTTTGTTGCCACATATTATGTCCAAGCTTTTGTGGGTCACATAAAAGGATGTGGAAGGGCGGTTCTGGCCCGCGGGCCTTGAGTTTGACACCTGTGATCTAGACACGCCAATGATGTACAATAAAAGTCCTCCTAGGAAGTTGCCATTTGTTATAACTTTGTGACATGATAAAATGCACAATAATGAACATATCAAATATAAATGTGACAGATTGTAGCCAAAGGCCAATTTCTATCAGCATTTCATTGCAAAGAAACAAGTCGAGGGCTCCCACTAGTTCAGCGTTGTAGTCACTTATATTTTTCACAAGTGGCGAAAAAATGCCAACTTTAAACCGGTCGGTGGTGCAAAAAAGGTTGGGGACCACTGATTAGAGTGCAGGACGCTGATTTGAGGCTGTCATATACTTTCCTGTCTGCTTAGTGCTTATCCAAACTTACCAATTGTTGCGCAGTGCACTACACTATGTCCTGAGTGCACTGAACAAATACATCATAGAAACCAAACAATGCCAAACTGCCTGGTACTTGTTTTCTAATTTAGTGCATATTTCCTGTCTTCTGTGGTGCACACTCTAGCTGAGGGCGTGGTTAAAGTCTCCAACATAACGTTTCTGGCACAACGGGGTTTTTGCATCTTTCTGCGGGGTCAGTTTCCCAGGAATGCAGACGGACGACTCCGGACGAAAGCGTGAGGTAGGAACATGATTTAATAATCAAAACTCAAATAGGTACAAACAAAGCGAAGGCACAACGCACTGATCTGAGCTAAAGCTAACTCTTAGCATGGACTAGGGACAAGCAATACTCAGGGAACTGTGGCATGAAACAAACAAGACTCACGTAGCAAGGCATGAAGGAAACACTTAGCATAAACTCGAAACAAGACATGAACCTGCGTGACTGTGGCATACAGCAAACAATGACGCCAGGCCGACTGACCGGCAACGGCAGGCTTGAATAATGCCTGTGATGAGTGCTCTGGTAGCAGGTGAGCGGGCGAACATTAATCAGAGACAGGTGAACATACTGAGCAACCATGGCAACCAAAACAAACTCAGAGGTGCACAAACAGGAACTAAAGGAGTCCAAAACTAACAGAAAACTCAAAACATGATCCGGACCACGGATCATGACAGTTTCCAGAATCGTAGGATTTAGGAGGGTATACCTTCTTTTGGAAAGGTCTACCACAGGAGGAAAGAAGAATACACGGAGTGGGTTTGGCTATAAAGAACAACTTAATGAATCAACTGAAAGAAACACCGAGTGAATGATGGAATCACTAAAACTTGATGACAACCAAAATGCGACAATTATTAGCTGCTACGCACCTACACTAACCTCAGACGATGTTGTCAAGGACAGGTTTTATGAGGACTTGGAAACCGCCATGAATGCTATCCCGATTACCCAAAATATTGTTTTGTTGGGGGATTTTAACGCCCGTGTTGGCAGGGAAGCAGCGCTCTGGCAAGGAGTCTTAGGAAAGGAAGGTCTCGGTAATACAAACTCTAATGGTCACCTTTTGTTGACATTCTGTGTGCGACATAACCTAGTCATCACTAAGACCACTTCTACGCCTGAAACACATACATGAAACTACCCGCACTGGCATCTGGCATCTCCTGGACTACGTGATCATCAGAGCAGGGGATAGAAACGACGTGAGGTGTACAAATGCGATGAGAGGTGCCGAAAGAATGTTGGACAAATCACAAACTACTTTGTTCGTGTATGAATAGCACTCTGAGGAACAAATTCAGAAAAACCTCTAGGCCTGTACGAAAGAAGTTTAATACACTGAGACTGATGATTCCACTGAAAAAGGAAAACTTTCAGACTCGTTTAGACAAAAAAGTGCAGCAGCTTATCTCTACCGATGTTGATGCGAGTACTGGAGCTCGCTGGAATCTGCCTATTATCAAAACATGTACCTAAACAATTGGCACTCACAAACGAGTGAATGAAGATTGGTTTGACCAAAATTATCCCGAAATCCAAGAGATTTTGGACCAGAAGCGCCGTGCCTTTGTATCTTGGCAAGATGATCATGATAATTCCGCTAAACACAAGAAATTCTCCGAACTCAAAGCTAAGATACAAGTATGCATTAGACAACTGAAAAATAAATGGTGGACTGATAAAGCCTTCCAAATTCAAGGTTTTGCCAACAATAACGACATGAGAAGTTTCTCTCAGGCCACAAAGGCGTTATGTGGACCAATAAAGACTGGCCTGGCTCCCCCGAAAACGGCTCAGAGCTGACGGACAACACATCAATCACAGCAAGATGGAAAGAACACTTTAAAAAACTTCTGAATCGTAAAACCACAGTTACTGCAGAGACTGTAAGTCAGATCCCTCTTCTTCCCGAAAGAACTGAACTTGCTGCCCTGCCGAGTCTCCAAGAAGTTGCCCGGGCTATAATGAGCCTGAATAATAACAGGGCTTATGGACCTGACGCTATCCCTGCTGTCCCTGGTCCTCTCCAAGGTTCTCATAGTCATCATTGTCACCGATGTCCCACTGTGGTGAGTTTTCCTTGCCCTTATGTGGGCCTACCGAGGATGTTGTAGTGGTTTGTGCAGCCCTTTGAGACACTAGTGATTTAGGGCTATATAAATAATCATTGATTGATTGATTGATACTATTATTTCTAAATACAAAAAATAAGCCCAAAGCAGACCAACTCTTCCAGGAGGAACAACCTGCTCTACTGTGGCTGCTCATGCAAATCTCGAATTGAGGAGCTGTAACAACTAACTATGACTGAACGACATACACAGTACATCCCCGTACTCTCCTCAGTGGCCGTGAAGAATAGCCGAGGGTCTGGCTATTTCTGTTTGTCCTTAAAGTCAACAACATGATGTGTCAAGAATCATTTTTACACCATGACTTTCTACATACAAAGACATGCACCTGGGGATAGGCCCCTCCCACCTCCAAAGACATGCACCTGGGGATAGGCCCCTCCCACCTCCAAAGACATGCACCTGGGGATAGGCCCCTCCCACCTCCAAAGACATGCACCTGGGTATAGGCCCCTCCCACCTCCAAAGACATGCACCTGGGGATAGGCCCCTCCCACCTCCAAAGACATGCACCTGGGGATAGGCCCCTCCCACCTCCAAAGACATGCACCTGGGGATAGGTTGATTGGCAACACTAAATGGTCCCTAGTGTGTGAATGTTGTCTGTCTATCTGTGTTGGCCCTGTGATGAGGTGGCGACTTGTCCAGGGTGTACTGCGCCTTTCGCCCGAATGCAGCTTAAATATGTGCTCCAGCACCCCCCGCGACCCCGAACAGGACAGGCGGTAGAAAATGGATGGATGGATGGACTTTCAACATTGTAGCTTGTGTGATGTATTTTGTATAAGCGGGACATTGTTATTCTTCCTAATCGGACTCTAAATACAGACTACAAATTAGCTTTTTTGTCAGGAACTTCGTGTAAATGCACTTTGGTCTCAAGCCGCTGAAGCACAAATACGAGTGAGTGGAACTAAAACGCTTCAATGTCCAGGGTGAGTGGAATGTGGGGATGTTGGAAGGGTTGAGAAATGGGGATATGTGGAGGTTTGTATATTGCCTGTTCATTTTCATTGGGGGGAAATGTCTGGTAATTCCAGGTAATTAGAGAGTTTTTAGAACCGGGAAACATGCTGGCTGGAATGTGCAGGTGAGGAAAGTATGTGGATGGTGGGGGGGTTCAGATTGGATGACAAGTATGTGGATGGTGGGGGGGTTCAGATTGGATGACAAGTATGTGGATGGTGGGGGGGTTCAGATTGGATGACAAGTATGTGGATGGTGGGGGGGTTCAGATTGGATGACAAGTATGTGGATGGTGGGGGGGTTCAGATTGGATGACAAGTATGTGGATGGTGGGGGGGTTCAGATCGGATGACAAGTATGTGGATGGTGGGGGGGTTCAGATTGGATGACAAGTATGTGTATGGTGGGGGGGTTCAGATTGGATGACAAGTATGTGGATGGTGGGGGGGTTCAGATCGGATGACAAGTATGTGGATGGTGGGGGGGTTCAGATTGGATGAAAAATGTGGGCTCTGCAGTAGATTGTGTAATGCCCTCTCAATGTCAATGGAGAGAAGATTCTGGGAAAACCGGGGAATTTGTAAAAGGGAAAACATGTTACTGCATACGTTAATATTTTGTAACTTTTTTTTGGTCCCATTTATTTAGAAAAGCATCAAACAAAATACTGAAATATATTTTGGTACTGCTACCAAAACATCGGTATCTGCACAACCCTAATACACACTTAGCCCCTCCCCTTCCTGCCCTACTAACTACTGATGTGTTTTTGTCCACAAATATCCACGTGTAATGAAAAATGATTTGAAGTTGTTTTGTTGACTTAAGCGCGTTTTGGTTGTTTTGTAATAGTCACTTGTCTCTCAAACCATCGTATTTAGCAAAACTACTTTTAACTTGTTTTAAAATGTTGATTTTATGCACTATTTTTATGTGCATAAAATAGTTTTTTCTGGGTTGTCAGAATCCTATTCAACTGAGTCGAGGGAAATTCACAAAAGAATTGAATGATCATGAGAGTTCAAGTCAAAAGCATGACTATCAGCAATGCTGGCTCTGAATGTACTTGGTATGGATCGACAGTATCGCCCACCTCTAGTTCCCAAACCAGTATCTGTTTTTTGGGACACTCTACGTTTTTGTTTAATCATTTTTCTAAATATTTTTTCTGCTGATCTTCCTGTTGTTTATTTGTTATTTGTTATGTATTTCTTCTATCAGGGTGGCGTACGTGAGTTAGCAGTTGCTTGTTACTACCATACCATCTTTTTGCAAAGGAAAAAACATCATTTTTAAAAATACTTCATTTACACAAACTAAATACAAGACATGTATATTTAATATTCTGTTGAATGAATGAATGAATGTGAGTAGGAGACTCATATGTTGAATGAATGAATGAATGTGACTAGTAGACTCATATGTTGAATGAATGAATGAATGTGACTAGTAGACTCATATGTTGAATGAATGAATGAATGTGACTAGTAGACTCATATGTTGAATGAATGAATGAATGTGACTAGTAGACTCATATGTTGAATGAATGGATGAATGTGACTAGGAGACTCATATGTTGAATGAATGAATGAATGTGACTAGGAGACTCATATGTTGAATGAATGAATGAATGTGACTAGGAGACTCATATAATCCAAGTACATGACCAAATTTGAAACACAAATAGAGGTAGGAGGACTGAAATGATACTAAGAGAAAGTTTATCCTATCCACGTCAATACTTGGACTTTGGTGTGGTTCGTTTTCCCGTGGTGCAAAGTGACTGGACCGGACACGACGTGAAGGTAATGACATATTTTAATCTTAACTCAAAAAAAAGGAACACATGAAAGGCGCTCACAGAGGAAATACAAAAACTTGGCTATGAAAAACAAAACTTGCACTAAGGCAAAGCTATGGACAACAAAAACGAAAACACTTACTGTGACTGCGAAAGAGCATCGGCATGGATAACATGGGTGTGTAGGAGGTGGCAACTACTGGCTTAAATGATGTTGTGGTGATTAACAGGTGCATGAGTCCAAATGAACCAGGTGCGTGACATGACGGGTGAAAATTAATTGGCAGTCATGGTGACAAAAACCAACAAGAGTGCTCAATGAGTCCAAAACCAAGCAGCACTTGACCACAAAACATGACCATCCATAGGCATATATGTGTACTACCAAATATGAGAAAATAAGCCAAGCTTCACAGATAATGTTACTTGCATGTGCTTATTTACATTTTAATCAAGTTCACGTTCTGTGGCTCACCCCAGTACAAACGTCCTGGACCCGCCGCGGCTGTCATGGAACCTCTCAGAGGGTCACTCGCCTGTTAAAAGGAGATTATGAGCTATAATGGAGGAGGTGCGGCGTGCTGAGACGAGGAAAAATGGCGACGCAGATAGGGGATTTGACGCTTAGTCGATAGGAGAGGAAGAAGACGGGGATGCACATGCATGCACCTTGATGTTATACTGCAGAGAAGATGCATTATTTTCAACATTAACCGAGCTGAAATGGACGCAGGAAATCATTTCGGCGTGAACTAACCTTGAACAGCCCATTCTTACGTAGAAGATTGCCATCGGGGGTAATCAATGGACACGAGGGCCTTGAAGGTCTTAAATGTTACGGAGGACATTGTCAGTTGAAAGGACGTGTGCTCGTCGCCTTGGTTACGCCACCCTCACAAACAAACAACATGTCCTTTCATGTCATTTCAATCAATCAACCAATCACAGTTTATTTATACAGCCCTTAATCACAAGTGTCTCAAAGGGCTGCAAAAGCCCCAACCACATCCTCGGCTCAGATCCCACATCAGGGCAAGGAAAAAACTCAACCCAGTGGGATACAATGAGAAACCTTGGAGGGGAGAGCAGATGTGGGGACCCCAAACCCACCCTGGCGACCGGAGCCATGGATCGAGTGGATCTAGTTAATGCTGGGAGAGTCCAGTCCATAATGTGAGAGTCCAGTCCATAGTGGATCTAGTTAATAGTGTGAGAGTCCAGTCCATAGTGGGTCTAAGATAATAGTGTGAGTCCAGTCCATAGTGGATCCAACATAATAGTGAGAGTCCAGTCCATAGTGGATCTAACATAATAGTGTGAGAGTCCAGTTCATAGTGGATCTAACATAATAGTGAGAGTCCAGTCCATAGTGGATCTAGTTAATGCTGTGAGAGTCCAGTCCATAGTGGATCTAATATAATAGTGCGAGTCCAGTCCATAGTGGATCTAACATAATAGTGAGAGTCCAGTCCATAGTGGATCTAAGATAATAGTGTGAGTCCAGTCCATAGTGGATCCAACATAATAGTGAGAGTCCAGTCCATAGTGGATCTAACATAATAGTGTGAGAGTCCAGTTCATAGTGGATCTAACATAATAGTGAGAGTCCAGTCCATAGTGGATCTAGTTAATGCTGTGAGAGTCCAGTCCATAGTGGATCTAATATAATAGTGTGAGAGTCCAGTCCATAGCGGATCTAGTTAACAGTGTGAGAGTCCGGTCCATAGTGGATCTAGTTAATGCTGTGAGAGTCCAGTCCATAGTGGATCTAGTTAATGCTGTGAGAGTCCAGTCCATAGTGGATCTAACATAATAGTGTGAAAGTCCAGTCCATAGCGGATCCAGTTAACAGTGTGAGAGTCCAGTCCATAGTGGATCTAGTTAACAGTGTGAGAGTCCGGTCCATAGTGGATCTAGTTAATAGTGTGAGAGTCCAGTCCATAGTGGATCTAGTTAATGCTGTGAGAGTGCAGTCCATAGTGGATCTAACATAATAGTGCGAGTCCAGTCCATAGTGGATCTAACATATTAGTGAGAGTCCAGTCCATAGTGGATCTAAGATAATAGTGAGAGTCCAGTCCATAGTGGATCTAACATAATAGTGAGAGTCCAGTCCATAGTGGATCTAACATAATAGTGAGAGTCCAGTCCATAGTGGATCTAGTTAATGCTGTGAGAGTCCAGTCCATAGTGGATCTAACATAATAGTGTGAGAGTCCAGTCCATAGCGGATCTAGTTAACAGTGTGAGAGTCCGGTCCATAGTGGATCTAGTTAATGCTGTGAGAGTTCAGTCCATAGTGGATCTAGTTAATGCTGTGAGAGTCCAGTCCATAGTGGATCTAACATAATAGTGTGAGAGTCCAGTCCATAGCGGATCCAGTTAACAGTGTGAGAGTCCAGTCCATAGTGGATCTAGTTAACAATGTGAGAGTCCGGTCCATAGTGGATCTAGTTAATAGTGTGAGAGTCCAGTCCATAGTGGATCTAACATAATAGTGTGAGAGTCCAGTCCATAGTGGATCTAACATAATAGTGCGAGTCCAGTCCATAGTGGATCTAACATATTAGTGAGAGTCCAGTCCATAGTGGATCTAAGATAATAGTGAGAGTCCAGTCCATAGTGGATCTAACATAATAGTGAGAGTCCAGTCCATAGTGGATCTAACATAATAGTGAGAGTCCAGTCCATAGTGGATCTAGTTAATGCTGTGAGAGTCCAGTCCATAGTGGATCTAACATAATAGTGTGAGAGTCCAGTCCATAGCGGATCTAGTTAACAGTGTGAGAGTCCGGTCCATAGTGGATCTAGTTAATGCTGTGAGAGTTCAGTCCATAGTGGATCTAGTTAATGCTGTGAGAGTCCAGTCCATAGTGGATCTAACATAATAGTGTGAGAGTCCAGTCCATAGCGGATCCAGTTAACAGTGTGAGAGTCCAGTCCATAGTGGATCTAGTCAACAATGTGAGAGTCCGGTCCATAGTGGATCTAGTTAATAGTGTGAGAGTCCAGTCCATAGTGGATCTAGTTAATGCTGTGAGAGTGCAGTCCATAGTGGATCTAACATAATAGTGCGAGTCCAGTCCATAGTGGATCTAACATATTAGTGAGAGTCCAGTCCATAGTGGATCTAAGATAATAGTGTGAGTCCAGTCCATAGTGGATCTAACATAATAGTGAGAGTTCAGTCCATAGTGGATCTAACATAATAGTGAGAGTCCAGTCCATAGTGGATCTAACATAATAGTGAGAGTTCAGTCCATAGTGGATCTAACATAATAGTGCGAGTCCAGTCCATAGTGGATCTAACATATTAGTGAGAGTCCAGTCCATAGTGGATCTAACATAATAGTGCGAGTCCAGTCCATAGTGGATCTAACATATTAGTGAGAGTCCAGTCCATAGTGGATCTAACATAATAGTGAGAGTCCAGTCCATAGTGGATCTAACATAATAGTGAGAGTTCAGTCCATAGTGGATCTAACATAATAGTGAGAGTCCAGTCCATAGTGGATCTAACATAATAGTGAGAGTCCAGTCCATAGTGGATCTAACATAATAGTAAGAGTTCAGTCCATAGTGGATCTAACATATTAGTGAGAGTCCAGTCCATAGTGGATCTAACATAATAGTGCGAGTCCAGTCCATAGTGGATCTAACATATTAGTGAGAGTCCAGTCCATAGTGGATCTAACATAATAGTGCGAGTCCAGTCCATAGTGGATCTAACATATTAGTGAGAGTCCAGTCCATAGTGGATCTAACATAATAGTGAGAGTCCAGTCCATAGTGGATCTAACATAATAGTGAGAGTCCAGTCCATAGTGGATCTAACATAATAGTGAGAGTTCAGTCCATAGTGGATCTAACATAATAGTGAGAGTCCAGTCCATAGTGGATCTAAGATAATAGTGTGAGTCCAGTCCATAGTGGATCTAACATATTAGTGAGAGTCCAGTCCATAGTGGATCTAACATAATAGTGCGAGTCCAGTCCATAGTGGATCTAACATATTAGTGAGAGTCCAGTCCATAGTGGATCTAACATAATAGTGCGAGTCCAGTCCATAGTGGATCTAACATATTAGTGAGAGTCCAGTCCATAGTGGATCTAACATAATAGTGAGAGTCCAGTCCATAGTGGATCTAACATAATAGTGAGAGTTCAGTCCATAGTGGATCTAACATAATAGTGAGAGTCCAGTCCATAGTGGATCTAAGATAATAGTGTGAGTCCAGTCCATAGTGGATCCAACATAATAGTGAGAGTCCAGTCCATAGTGGATCTAACATAATAGTGAGAGTCCAGTCCATAGTGGATCTAGTTAAAGCTGTGAGAGTCCAGTCCATAGTGGATCTAACATAATAGTGTGAGAGTCCAGTCCATAGCGGATCTAGTTAATGCTGTGAGAGTCCAGTCCATAGTGGATCTAACATAATAGTGAGAGTCCAGTCCATAGTGGATCTAGTTAACAGTGTGAGAGTCCGGTCCATAGTGGATCTAGTTAACAGTGTGAGAGTCCGGTCCATAGTGGATCTAACATAATAGTGAGAGAGTCCAGTCCTTAGTGGATCTAGTTAACAGTGTGAGAGTCCAGTCCATAGTGGATCTAGTTAATAGTGTGAGAGTCCAGTCCATAGTGGATTTAGTTAATAGTGTGAGAGTCCAGTCCATAGTGGATTTAGTTAATAGTGTGAGAGTCCAGTCCATAGTGGATCTAACATAATAGTGTGAGAGTCCAGTCCATAGTGGATCTAACATAATAGTGTGAGAGTCCAGTCCATAGTGGGGCCAGCAGGTGAACATCTTGAGTGGAGATCAGTCAGCAGTGCAGAGATGTCCCCAACTGATGTATCGATGAGTTGTCCAACCCGGGTCCCGACTTTCAACAGCTAGCGCGTCATCTGTGGTTAGCTAATGGTTAGGTTTTTAATTCTCCTGAAGGAATCAATAAAGTACTATCTATCTAATAACCTCTCCATGCAGGAGAGGGGTGCAGAGTAGAAAAGAGACGGCAGATCAACTGGTCTAAAAGGGGGGTCTATTTAAGGCTAGAGTATACAAAAGAGTTTTAAGATGGGACTTAAATGCTTCTACTGAGGTAGCATCTCTAACTGTTACTGGTGGATAACAGCTCCACTAAATCTTCTTGACATGTATGACTTACAGTAAGTGTTTCTATGACAATGAAAATAAAAGCAGATTGATTGATTGATTGATTGATTGATTGATTGATTGATTGATTGATTGATTGATTGATTGATTGATTGATTGAGGGCATTCCAGAGTACTGGAACCCAGGTAGAAAATGCTCTATAGCCCGCTAATTTTGGGGGGGCTCTGGGAATGTGGGAGTTCTTTGAAGGCAGATTTCTTGCCGGGACATATGGTACAATACAATCGGCAAGATAGGATGGAGCTAGACCGTGTAGTATTTTATACGTAAGTAGTAAAACCTTAAAGTCACATCTTAAGTGCACAGGAAGCCAGTGCAGGTGAGCCAGTATAGGTATATATGTATGTATATATGTATATAAAGGTATATACAGTATAGGTATATATGTATGTATATATGTATATAAAGGTATATACAGTACAGGTATATATGTATGTATATATGTATATAAAGGTATATACAGTATAGGTATATATGTATGTATATATGTATATAAAGGTATATACAGTATAGGTATATATGTATGTATATATGTATATAAAGGTATATACAGTATAGGTATATATGTATGTATATATGTATATAAAGGTATATACAGTATAGGTATATATGTATGTATATATGTATATAAAGGTATATACAGTATAGGTATATATGTATGTATATGTGTATATAAAGGTATATACAGTATAGGTATATATGTATGTATATATGTATATAAAGGTATATACAGTATAGGTATATATGTATGTATATATGTATATAAAGGTATATACAGTACAGGTATATATGTATGTATATATGTATATAAAGGTATATACAGTATAGGTATATATGCACGTATGTATATATATAAAGGTATATACAGTATAGGTATATATGTATATAAAGGTATATACAGTATAGGTATATATGTATGTATATATGTATATAAAGGTATATACAGTATAGGTATATATGTACGTATGTATATATATAAAGGTATATACAGTATAGGTATATATGTATGTATATATGTATATGAAGGTATATACATTATAGGTGTATATATAGGTTTATATGTATATGAAGGTATATACAGTACAGGTATATATGTATGTATATATGTATATAAAGGTATATACAGTATAGGTATATATGTACGTATATATGTATATAAAGGTATATACAGTATAGGTATATATGTACGTATGTATGTATATAAAGGTATATACAGTATAGGTATATATGTATGTATATATGTATATGAAGGTATATACATTATAGGTATATATATAGGTTTATATGTATATGAAGGTATATACAGTATAGGTATATATGTATGTATATATGTATATAAAGGTATATACAGTATAGGTATATATGTATGTATATATGTATATAAAGGTATATACAGTATAGGTATATATGTATGTATATATGTATATAAAGGTATATACAGTATAGGTATATATGTATGTATATATGTATATAAAGGTATATACAGTATAGGTATATATGTATGTATATATGTATATAAAGGTATATACAGTATAGGTATATACAGTATAGGTATATATGTATGTATATATGTATATAAAGGTATATACAGTACAGGTATATATGTATGTATATATGTATATAAAGGTATATACAGTATAGGCGTAATATGATCAAACTTTCTTGTTCTTGTCAAAAGTCTAGCAGCCGCATTTTGTACCAACTGTAATCTTTTAATGCTAGACATGGGGAGACCCCAAAATAATATGTTACAGTAATCCAGACGAGACGTAACGAACGCTTGAATAATGATCTCAGTGTCCCTGGTCGACCAAATGGGACACATTTTATCGATATTATTAAGTATTGTTGTGGTTGTGTTATGCTTGATTACAAAGACTCGATTTTGTTAACTGGAATGTTCTTCACTGAAGGTAAATCATCATGTTGTAAAAGATGTTGATTGTTGTCAATCAGCTACGACTAAAATCTGGACCAAGTACAAAGAACATGGGAAGGTGGTAAAGGGCAAGCACACTGCTAGACCGAGGAAAACTTTAACGTGTCAAGACAGAAAACTTCAAGTTCTAAAGAACAAATTATTGTGGTTACTGTCTCTGACCAAACTGTAAAAAACTGGCAAAGGGAAAAACAAAGGTGGGCTTTGGATGACTGGATGAAAGTCATATTCAGTAATGAATGGATCATCGGCATTGGGCGAGGTGACGACGCTGGAAATTCTGTTTGGTGGCATTCCAATGACATTTATGAAGACGACTGCCTGAAGAAAGCGTTGACATTCTTGGATGATATGTGGCTGCATGTCAGGTGATGACATTGAGGACATGGCGGCCATTTCATCTTCAATAACAGTATCTCTTATTCCATCAATGTAAAGAATGTTGGGCGATGATGACGTCCTTCTTTCAAGACTATATTGCATATTGCCATAAATCAAAAAACTGTAAAAAGTTTCCTTGAAGAAAGACACACAGAGTCCGTGTCACGGCCTGCAAAGAATCCAGATCTCAATCCCATTTGAAATGTGTGGTGGAAATGGAAGAAAAAGGTTCATGACCAGACTTCAACCTGCAAAGCCCAGCCGGCAACAGCAATCAGAGAAAGTTGGAGCAAGATTGATGAAGAGTTCTGTTTGTCACTGGTTAAGTCGATGCCTCAGAGACTGCGAGGTGGTATAAAAGTGTTCAGCTGGTAGTACACGTAAAATCCTCATTTTGGACAAATATTTAGATACTAAGTATTTCTTCCAATTAGGTTCGTACGGTATGCCGGTACTACTAAAGTACCGCGATAATAAGGAATCATGAACGGTACTATACCGCCTCTAAAAATTACCGGTTCTCTTTTTTTGCTGGTTTTACAGGCAGAGGAGCATGTTCGGCAGCGCACAATCACGGAGTACTTACAGGCAGACTATGTGTGTTGACAGAAAAGGGAGAATGGATGCATTTTGGCTTGAAAAACTAACGATAAAAGTGAAGCTATAACACTAAAATGCACAGAGGTGCTTTAAATATGGCTAACTAGCTAGCAGCTAACGTGTTTAAGCTACTTCAAAATGATTAATCCTCGCCTCCATGGCAACAAATAAAATAAGTTTCTTGCATGTGTTAGAATAATCATGTATATGTATTATCACACAACTTTAGTATGCTTAAAGTCCGTTGCTATAGTTATTAGCTATTATGCTCAAGCTTTATTTTTCCCATCTGTGCAAGGACAAAACTGCTTGTCTGAAGGGTGGCCTCAACCGCAGATGTTATCATTGTTTTAGCCCGCTAACAGACTTCAAGGGCCTCAACGCAGATAAGACAACAGCCCGCAGACGAAAAAGAGACAAGGCGAAATCACGAGGCCCCAGGTTATTCTGTCACGTATTGTGCATACCGGACCTGCTTTGCATGATATGTGACCACTCCTTTTAGAGGCGGCCTCAGTGATGTTGACTGTGGAACTCCTGAATGAATAGAAGGACGCGGGAGCTGTACCGTAGAGCGTAGGGTCAGACTGTGACTAAGTGTGCAGCTCCATGCCTTCTCCTCATGAGCTAAATTGAACTCTGTCCCTGCATGATTCCATGCTTCTTGTCTGTTTCATAGATGTCATCA
>NC_084632.1:880183-900183 GCF_033978795.1 Nerophis ophidion
CGGCAGTATTTCAAGGCAGGTGCATACTATATGCCCTGTGGCAATTCAAGGAAATGCGGTATATATATATATATATATATATATATATATATATACAACCATCAACCATCATGTTTACTTTAATACCAACATCACTGAATATCATTTATTTTATTTTTTTCTCGCTAGCCTCTCAAGCCCTGCGTTTAAAAGAGTAAGAGTGAAAATACAGAAGGTAATATAATTTACGTAAAAGAGACTTACTATAGATTGGACAAACAATCAGTGTTTTTTTATGTTTCCACCCACACACACATGGACTAACACGGACCTTCCACTATATCTCCCCCTCCCCATTCCCCGCCTCTGACAGCCTGATCAATTTCCCATCAAATGCTAATGCTGCGGTTTAACTCAAGTGTGGCATCTTAATTAGAACGATAACTGCACGCTGTCAGGTCATCGACTGCGTGGGCCACCCGAGCGATGCTTCCATTGACAGACTGCCAGCGCCGGAGTCAGGCTGGGAAAGCAGCACAGCGATAGACAAGGAGAGGACAAAGAGTGGGAAAATAAACATCCCTAAAATGTCTCATTTGTTCTGTCAACAGTCAATGCTAGTGTAGTGCTTCACTCTTCACTGGGGATCCAGTTCCAACTCCGTGAATGTCTCCTTATTGTATCATTGACTGTGTTGTCCACAGTGTAGTCCGCTTTTGGAACATGTCAAAAATAATAATGAAAACACACCAAAAAACCTATTATGTCACGGTTTGTGCCTAACTCTATTTAAAAATGCCATTATTCAGTCATGCTAAACCACTGCCAGAAGTTGAAAGTTTCAGGTGGTTTTGTAAAAAGGGAGGGTAACGTACTGTATATTTAAATATAAAGATGCAGACCATTCAATGTGCCGTTTGTCTGTTGTAAGAGTCTCAAAACAAAGTTGGACTACACCTTTGTTCGGATGACAGCACTGAGGGAAAAAACAGTGACATGATGAATTAAGAAGAAATAAGTTGTTGGTATGAGGTGTGCCACAAATCAATGTGATGAGAGAAGTCTCTCAACTTCTTCTGGCTCTCAACCAAGGCGGACGCTTCCCCTCCGTCTCCCGTATCGCTCCTGCTTTGCTTCTTGTTTCTTTGTCCTTGTTTTGCCTGAACTTTCTCAGAGCTCCTTTTTTGCACTGTTCTCCAAAATCCAAAACATGGAATTGAGTAACTGGTCTCTCAACTCAATTGACAGGATCTTCTCGACGAAAAGCTCAGGTTCGGGGAAACCTGCCCGGCCTGACGGAACATTTGCTGCCGGATACGTGAGTGGAGAGTTGTGTGCCATGTAGATTCTTTCCTTCGGAGAGATTGACAATATTTATCTATTCAGAACTGTGATATCGGGTCATCATACTGATTGGACTGAGCATCATTCTGGTCTGTTGACAAATTCGGCTGCGGTTCAAGGAGCCAAAGAATGCCTGTTGAGATGGAAGTAGTGAGCAGAGCTGGGGGAACTCAGACTTTGGCGATTTCTGAATTGAATGGCAAATTGGATAACATCTCAGAGAAGCTTGCGGCTCTGTGAGGCGAAACTATGATCAATTTGAGAGCCAGAACAGACAAGTAGAGCACACTTACTTAACTTAAATCCTCTTTGTCCCGGTTGGAAGTTAGGCGAAGAGGATTTAAGTTAACTAGAGCACACAAAACTATTGGAATATGTTTGCTCGCCCTAACCAGAACAATCTATATACATAGTTTGTCATTATCCGTGATTCGGATCATGTTTTGTTTAGTTATGTTCTGTTAGTTTTGGACTCCCTTAGTTCCTGTTTTTTAAACTCTGGGTGTTTGTTTTGGTTTCCATGGGTACTAGCTGGTTTCACCTGCCTCTGATTAGTGCTCTGCTCCTTCATCTGCTGCTGTTGAGCACTAATCAAAGAGCTATTTATTCACGTTGCTCGCCACAGTCGGTGTGGCTTCATTGTTTGCTACACGCAACTGTTACGTTGCCATATTCCTGTTCTTGATTCCTGTGCTAAGTTGTCGCCTTAGCTTCCCGTGCCATCGGCACCTTTTTCTTCTTTTGTATATTTCTGTAGCATTGGTACTAGTATGATTTATGATTAATAAATCCTCTCCCACCTTACGCTGTTGTCCGGAGCCGTCCGTTCTGCATTCCGGGAGAACAAACCCGGACCTGACCTCGCGCCAAACGTGACTTAGGTTGGCTCTCTACGAGTTAGCCTTGGCAGGGTCGTGCTGTAAACACCCCAGTGAGACCATTGCAGCGAAAGACGCTCAGAAACCCTTCCACCATTTTCAAAAACACCTGGGATTTTGACTCTGGTCTGTGAGAGTGACTTCCAGGCTTATGGACAAACACGCGCCTTTGGACCAGTACCGCACAGGTGTGCACACACACACACAACACCCCATTCCCACACCTTCGCCCCTTTAGCCTGTGCGGTATGCTGGACTACAAAGTAGAACCCTGATGGCGGCGCTTCAGGAACTTTGCGTCTTCAAGCCACTTTCTCAACTCCTCTTAAGGATGCACGGCTTTGTGGGCGGGCTTTAATACCAGCCTGCAGCCATGCTGAGTTTTATGTGGAGTCTGCTGACAGATATCACTCTCAATTATAACTATTCTGCAATGTGTTTGTGAAAGGGTGAATGGGATGTATAATGTTTAATGGGTATTAATCCAGGTATGTAAAGAACTATGTGATTACAGACCATTTACCATTTTATACACTACTTTGTCCTTTCATCCTCTCATTCTTTCATTTTGTATCACATCATCCTCTCATTCTTTTATTTTGTATCACATCATCCTCTCATTCTTTCATTTTGTATCACATCATCCTCTCATTCTTTAATTTTTTATCACATCATCCACTCATTCTTTAATTTTGTATCACATCATCCTCTCATTCTTTAATTTTGCATCACATCACCCTCTCATTCTTTAATTTTGTATCACATCATCCTCTCATTCTTTAATTTTGTATCACATCACCCTGTCATTCTTTAATTTTGTATCACATCATCCTCTCATTCTTTAATTTTGTATCACATCATCCTCTCATTCTTTAATTTTGTATCACATCACCCTGTCATTCTTTAATTTTGTATCACATCATCCTCTCATTCTTTAATTTTGTATCACATCACCCTGTCATTCTTTAATTTTGTATCACATCACCCTGTCAGTCTTTAATTTTGTATCACATCACCCTCTCATTCTTTAATTTTGTATCACTTCATCCTCTCATTCTTTAATTTTGTATCACGTCATCCTCTCATTCTTTAATTTTGTATCACTTCATCCTCTCATTCTTTAATTTTGTATCACATCACCCTCTCATTCTTTAATGTTGTATCACATCACCCTGTCATTCTTTAATTTTGTATCACGTCACCCCCTCCCGATTTTGTTCTGTATCACTTCATCCCTTCGTAATTGTATTCTGTATTATCTCGTCCATTCATTCTTTTATTTTGCATCACTTCATCCTCTCATTTATCTATTCTGTCATTACATCCCCTCAATATTTCATTCTGTATCACTTCATTCCCTCATTCTTTTATTTTATATCACTTCATTGTCTCATTCTTCTATTCCATCTCAACTAATCATCTTATTATTTTATTCTGTATCACTTCAACCTCTCAGTATTGTTCTGTGTCAATTCATCCTCTCATTCTTCTAATCTACATAAATTCATTCCTTCAATATCTCATTCTGTATCACTTCATTCCCTCATTTTTTAATTTGATATCGCTTCATCCTGTCATTCTTCTATTCCATGTCAATTAATCATCTCATTCTTTTATTCAGTATCACTTCAACCTCTCACTATTTTTATGTGTCAATTCATCCTGTCATTGTTGTTATTTGTTATTTTGTCTTCTCAATCGTATTATTTGTGTCCCTTTATTCCCCAAATTCTTATTATCTTTGTCACTATCAATTCATCCACTCATTCATCATCCTCTCGAATACAAAATAGTCTGTGTCACCTCATCCTACTTTATATTAGAAATGGCAAAAGCGGAGGATGCATGTGCATGTACGAGCTAGTCTGCCCCACAACAAGAAAATAGCTTAATGACTACAGTGTTGGACTACAATGGCGGATTCGCGCAAAGCTTTTTGGTTAATTTTCTACCATAAATGGAGTTATCAGCCGACATCACAAATTAATTCATTTGAATTTTTTGCGGCTCCAGACGGATTTTTTATTGTTTTTTGTATTTTCGGTCTGATGTGGCTCTTTCAACATTTTGTGTTGCCGACCCCTGAGAGAACAGCAACCTGCCTGATGTTGCACTTGACAAATGTGATATCAGAGATGCAAAAAGGAAGACTTCTAGGAAAATCTTCTCATATTTAATCATATTTACTTTAACTATTACATTTTTTTATTTAAGTTATTGGTAGAAACCAGTTCCAAGTGCAATGCATTATTTTTTTACCCATAAAAAACAGTTTTCCTGTCCTGTCATATATTTTGTGACATATATTTTTATTCCTGCTTACATCACACAAACACTCCGGCTGTTCCCATAGAAGTCTCCCCACTGCACAGCGCCTCATGATGTGTGTGTGTGTGTGTGTGTGTGTGTGTGTGTGTGCGTGCGTGCGTGCATGCGTGCGTGCGTGTGTGAGTGTGTGTGTGTGTGTGTGTGAGTTTGTGTGTGAGTGTGTTAATCACTTGTGAACCCAAAGGAGGTTGAACGTCCTACCCAGCGGAGGAAGGAGCGGGCCCCAGCCTCGCCGCCTGCAGGGACCGCCACCGTCCCCCGTGCTGCCCGGGCCCCACCTGGGGAGACACGGCCGCTCCCCACAAGGCCCGAACAACGTTCAGTAGAAGTGATGACTGCGAGGAGCGCGGTTAGGAGTGAAAAGTGAAAAGTCAGACCAGTCACTTTCCTTTTTTATGTGACAAACCAAGAAATCAATAAATCATTGCGGGCCCCGGACAGGTTGTGGCGAGGTTCCTCATGGACTATTTATGAAGCTGTCGCCGCCGTCTCTCGCTCCTTCAGTGTGTGTGTGTGTGTGTGTGTGTGTGTGTGTGTGTGTGTGTGTGTGTGTGTGTGTCGGCGGGCCGCTCGGTGAGTACTGTCTGAAATATTTAAATGTTTGCGTGCGTTTCACACTTGACCCATGGAAGCACACGAAGGGACGGCCATAATTCAATCAGATTCAGAATCAGAGATACTTTATCAATCCCCGAGGGGAAATGAAGATTTTCAGTACAATCCCATTCAAGAGCAAACAGACATTACAGGGAGACAGAACAGGATCCAACATTACAGGGAGACAGAACAGGATCAAACATTACAGGGAGACAGAACAGGATCCAACATTACAGGGAGACAGAACAGGATCAAACATTACAGGCAGACAGAACAGGATCAAACATTACAGGGAGACAGAACAGGATCAAACATTACAGGGAGACAGAACAGGATCAAACATTACAGGTAGACAGAACAGGATCAAACATCACAGGGAGACAGAACAGGATCAAACATTACAGGCAGACAGAACAGGATCAAACATTACAGGGAGACAGAACAGGATCAAACATTACAGGGAGACAGAACAGGATCCAACATTACAGGGAGACAGAACAGAATCCAACATTACAGGGAGACAGAACAGGATCAAACATTACAGGGAGACAGAACAGGATCCAACAATACAGGGAGACAGAACAGGATCAAACATTACAGGGAGACAGAATAGGATCAAACATTACAGGGAGACAGAACAGGATCAAACATTACAGGGAGACAGAACAGGATCAAACATTACAGGGAGACAGAACAGGATCAAACATTACAGGCAGACAGAACAGGATCAAACATTACAGGGAGACAGAACCGGATCAAACATTACAGGGAGACAGAACAGGATCAAACATTACAGGTAGACAGAACAGGATCAAACATCACAGGGAGACAGAACAGGATCAAACATTACAGGCAGACAGAACAGGATCAAACATTACAGGGAGACAGAACAGGATCAAACATTACAGGGAGACAGAACAGGATCCAACATTACAGGGAGACAGAACAGAATCCAACATTACAGGGAGACAGAACAGGATCAAACATTACAGGGAGACAGAACAGGATCCAACAATACAGGGAGACAGAACAGGATCAAACATTACAGGGAGACAGAATAGGATCAAACATTACAGGGAGACAGAACAGGATCAAACATTACAGGGAGACAGAACAGGATCAAACATTACAGGGAGACAGAACAGGATCCAACATTACAGGGAGACAGAACAGGATCAAACATTACAGGGAGACGGAACAGGATCAAACATTACAGGGAGACAGAACAGGATCAAACATTACAAGGAGACAGAACAGGATCGAACATTACAGGGAGACAGAACAGGATCAAACATTACAGGGAGACAGAACAGGATCAAACATTACAGGGAGACAGAACAGGATCAAACATTGCAAGGAGACAGAACAGGATCAAACATTACAGGGAGACAGAACAGGATCGCTGACGGGTCTGCCAACTTCCGGCGCCCCGTACAAAAGAGATGAGAAACAGGTAAACGCTGGGGGGAGAAAAACAAAATCAGTCTAAGCCTGGGCCCCTGGAGAGAGGGTCCAGACTGAGGCCAAGGGGTGGGGGGGAAACCCTCATCGCCATAGCACACATAAGCATGTGTGTAAGAGGAAAACATCGAAGAACACAAAGACATTAAAGACATTAAAATAGCAGAGCTGATGCAACCAGCCATTTGTTTTTTATTTATTTTATTTATTTATTTTCTCCTGTCCAGCTTCTCAGGTAAATGATGTAGTTGATGTAGACGCTCATATCGGCTGTACACATTTACTTTACAAAAGAAGAGTCTTGGATACTTCTCTTGTTGTCCTATTGGTATTTGACTCGATTAAATATATTTATATTATCATTTGGTGCAGCCGGGCCGGAGCAGGAGGGGATAAAAAGAGAAAAAAGGGATAACAGATGGGGAAATTGTGGGGATAAGAGGGGGATAAGACGGAGAGACAAGAACAACAACAATAGAACAACATCAGCAAATACAATATGTACAAATATGATAGTAAAAGTGATAGCAAAGAAGCAGTTAGTGAAATAAATAATAATACAGAACTGACAATGAAGACAGTTACACAACGGATGGAGCAACACAACTACCAGCACTATTGCTAATGAATAATAACAATAATGTACTTCTACTGTCAACAATACAATTGTTCAACTGCAACAAAACACATATGTAATGATAACTTGAAATATAAAATAAGGCAGATGAATGGAGGGGAAGAAAGAGAAGCCAGCTATATTAACCTTGTAGATTGTTGTAGGAACACTAGGTTAAGCTTTGTCAGTGTGTCATTTCTACATACAGCTACAAAGGTAAAACAACAACAAACAAACAAAAACATATACAGTGTGGTGTCCTCCGCAGTGTTCCCCGCCATCGTCTGCCGGGGTGGAGGGAGCGTGGCCAGAGACAGGAGCAGACCCAACAAAGCAACCAAGAGAGCCGACTCCACTCTCTGCCGCCCACCAACTCTCGGCCAGTGTTCAGTCTGCATGGAGTGGCAAGATGCGTCTAAGGCAGGGTTTTCAACCTTTCTTGAGCCAAGGCACATTTTTTGCGTTGAAAAAATCAGGAGCGACACCAACAGCAGAAATCTTTAAAAAACGAAACTCAGTTGACAGTAAAAAGTGGTTGTTGCAATTGTTGGGTATGACTTCAAAGCATCAAAGTAGGTGTACCGTCACGACCTGCCACATCATGCCCTGACTTATTTGGAGTTTTTTGCTGTTTTCCTGTGTGTAGTCTTTTAGTTCTTGTCTTGCGCTCCAATTTTGGTGGCTTTTCCTGTTTTGTTAGTATTTTCCTTTAGCAGTTTCATGTCATATTCCCCGCACCTGCTTTGTTTTTGCAATCAAGGCTATTTAAGTTGGGCGGACGCTATCCTTCTTTGCGGGGACATTGTTGATCGTCATGTCATGTACGGATGTACTTTGTGGACGCTGTCTCTGCTCCACAGCAAGTCTTTGCTGTCGTCCAGCATTCTGTTTTTGTTTACTTTGCAGCCAGATCAATTAAAGTTTCATTTAGCATAGCCTTCCCTAAGCTTCAATGGCTTTCCTTAGGGGCACTCACCTTGTCTTTGTTTTTGGTGTAAGCTTTAGGTACCCTTTTTACCTGCACACTGCCTCCCGCTGTCGTCTGCATATCATGATCGCGACAAACCATGGTCGTTGTCCTCGACATGTAGAAAGCAATTAACTACCTGCTGCCACCTACTGATATGGGAGAGTATTACACGGTTACTCTGCTGAGTTCAAGACAACACAGACACAACACAACACAACAAAACAGACACACAACAACACAACACAACAACACAGACACACAACAACACAACACAACAACACAGACACACAACAACACAACACAACAACACAGACACACAACAACACAACACAACAACACAGACACACAACAACACAACACAACAACACAGACACACAACAACACAACACAACAACACAGACACACAACAACACAACACAACAACACAGACACACAACAACACAACACAACAACACAGACACACAACAACACAACACAACAACACAGACACACAACAACGGCACATTATTTGTGGATTAGTTTGCAAAACACCTTTTTACCCCAATTAGGTGAAATGACACAATCTCCCACGGCATACCAGTCACTGTATCACCACCTCTTGTCGCAGAGTCCCAAAGGGTCCCGGGACCAAAAGGTTGGGTACGTTGTTATGTAAATTTAAAAGACTCACACTAATGGACGTCATGAAAAGTGGATTCCTGACTGGAAATTACAAGAAGGTTGCTTTGACGAGTTCCTAATCTACTTTAATCCCTTTTATTCCACTTTAACAACAGTGTCATTGCAACCTGTAATTACCTCAGGGTGGTAAAAGCACTCATTATTAAATGAGGATTATCCCAAAAAGAGTGTGATGAGACGTGTGATGTATTAACTGCACTGAAGATAATCGCATGAGCTTTTTTTTTTTTCCTGGTCCAGCAGTTACACAAAAATGATTCGCTACTGAATGGGATCAATAGACCGGGACCAGGAACTCTGGGATTCCCGACTGAGACCGTTGACCCCCCCCCTGACCTGGACCTGAATAAAGGGAAGAAATGGGATGGATGGAGTAGGAACAAACTATTCCAAACACAAGGATCAAGCCAGACGACTGCTGGGATCCAACATCAGTGCAATCAGGGTTACTAAGAAGTAGAAATATTCTACTGTTAAGCCCTGCCATGAGCTGAAGACTTGTCCAGGGTGTACCCCGCCTTCAGCCCGATTGTCGCTGAGATAAGCGCCAGCGCCCCCCGCCACCCCAAAAAAGGGAATAAGCGATAGAAAATGGATGGATGGAAGTTCAAGTTAGAGGCCTACTGAAATGAGATGTTGTTATTTAAAGGGGGCTAGCAGCTCCATTCTATGTGTCATACTTCATCATCTCCCCATATTTTTGCTGAAAGGATTTAGTAGAGAACATCCACAATAAAGTTGGCAACTTTTGGTCGCTAATAAAAAAGCCTTGCCTGTACCGGAAGTAGCAGACGATGTGTGCGTGACATCACGGGTTGTAGGGCTCCTCACATCTGAACATTGTTTATAATCATGGCCACCAGCAGCGAGAGCGATTCGGACAGAGAAAGCGACGATTTCCCCATTAATTTGAGCGAGGATGAAAGATTCGTGGATGAGGAAAGTGAGAGTGAAGGACTAAAGGAAAAAAAAGGCGAGGGCAGTGGGAGCAATTTAGATGTTATTAGACACATTTACTAGGATAATTCTGGAAAATCCCTTATCTGATTATTGTGTTACTAGTGTTGTAGTGAGATTATAAAGTCATACCTGAAAATCGGAGGGGTGTGGTGACCACCAGTGTCTCTGAGGGAAGCCTTGGAGGAGCCAAGAAAGTCGCAGCTGCCTCTTTGACAGCTGCTGCAGGAGGAACAACACAAGCTTCGCACATGTTTACGGTACAAGCCAACTTATTACCACAATTTTCTCACCAAAACCTGCCGGTTGACATGTGGTAGAGAAACATGTTCGTTTGACTGTTCTGTTCCATAGTAAAGCTTCACAACAAACAAAGAAACACCGGCTGTGTTTTGGTTGCTAAAGGCAGCTGCAATGCACCACTTTCCACCAACATCTTTCTTCTTTGACGTCTCCATTATTCATTGAACAAATTGCAAAAGATTCAGCAACACAGATGTCCAAAATACTGTGTAATTATGCGATTAAATCGGACTACTTTTAGCTGTGAGTGGTGCTGGGAGAACATGTCTGCTACCACCGGTGACGTCACAGACACACGTCATCATAAGCGTCATCATTATGCGACGTTTTCAACAGGATACCTCGCGGGAAATTTAAAATTGTAATTTAGTAAAGTAAAAAGTCCGTATTGTCATGTGTTGCAATGTTAATATTTCATCATTGATATATAAACTATCAGACTGCGTGGTGGCTAGTAGTGGCTTTCAGTAGGCCTTTAAAGTAGTCATGATTGTCACACACACACACACACACTTGTCACACACTCACACATTGTCTCACACACACTTGGTGAGGTGAAACTATTCTCTGCATTTGATCCATCACCCTTGATCACCCACTTCAAAGTAAACATGTTTAATATCGAAGTTGAACTGTTTTTTTTAAATGCTTCTCAGTAGTCACGTACAAATTTGTGTGTGAATTATGCAAAATTATTGAAATTTGTTCCCCATGAAGCATATGAACTCTTTCTCCCCAGGGTCCCCAGTAAGAATGATCAGCACATGACTTCATCAATCCAGAGATTTAAAGACGTGTATGAGCTAACTGGGCAGTGGACATTTTACACCTTTTTTGTTAGGCCTCCACAACCTGGAGAAAGGCTGGTCCCCACAAGTCACGAACAACCTGTGTGTGTGTGTGTGTGTGTGTGTGTGTGCGTGTGTGTGTGTGTGTGTGTGTGTGTGTGTGTGTGTGTGTGTGTGTGTGTGTGTGTGTGTGTGTGTGTGTGTGCTCAGTGAGTGAGAAAAGGCAAACAGCAGATGAAGCAGTAGATCTCACAGCAACGCTGGGATTTAAACTCATTCTGTCTGCGGCTCCATCAGATAATGAGCTGAGTCAGCACCCTATGAATATATACAGAGTGGGATAACACACACACACACACACACACACACACACACACACACACACACAGAGGCGTGGTAAAAGGTGCATACATGTGATATTGATGAGGATATGAGGGAAAGAAAAAGAGGGTAACACATCTTTATAATGAACACCTCCCACTGAGACAACTCTCACTTCATCCTCTCATTCTTCTATTCTATGTAAATTCATCCCCTCAATATTTCATTCCGCATCACTTCATTCCCTCATTCTACTATTTGATATCACTTCATCCTCTCATTCTTCTATTCCATGTCAAGTAATCTTCTCATTATTTTATTCTGTATCACTTCAACCTCTCAGTATTTTCATGTGTCAATTCACCCTTTCACTCCTCTATTCTATGTAAGTACGTCCTCTCATTCTGCTTTTTTTGCGTCAATTAATCCTGTCACTCTTCTATCCTGTGTCAATTCTTCCTCTCCCTTTTTTATGCATCAATTCATCCTCTCACTCTTCTATCCTTTTGTCAATTTATCCTCTCCTTATGCGTCAATTTATCCTCTCACCCTTCTATCCTGTGTCAAGTCATCCTCTCACTCTTCTATCATGTGTCAAGTCATCCTTTTACTTTGCTTTCATGCATCAATTCATCCTCTCACTCTTCTATCCTGTGTCAATTCATACTCTCATTATGCGTCAATTCATCCTCTCCCCCTTCTATCCTGTGTCAATTCGTTCAATCACCCTCTCACTCTTCTGTCCTGCGTCAAGTCATCCTCTCACTCTCATTTTACCAAATGTGCTAGGCATGAACCAAAGTGCGTGGTAGTCATTAAAGTGAACACATGAATGGAAAAGGACACATTAGACAAACACTTTGAAATCTGCCATATTTGAGCTTTTATTGAAGTGTTTTTGACATTCTCCTCCATTGAGTGGCTGCAGAATATCTTCTAGGACCCCTGTGGTGCACGGCGACCTCGGCGACCCGCAGCCTTATCTCTGCTTCCACTTCATCCTCGGACGTCCTCCTCAGTCGGGGAGGAGACCAGGTGCTTAGTGACTCACAAAACTGGGAGGCTGTCTCTCCTCATCTCAGGTTAGCTGGTCTGCATTAGCATGCGCACAAGTGACAGCTGTCAGTGACACTCAGCACCTCCTCCTCTTCCTCCTCATCCTCCTCCTCATCCTCCTCTTCCTCCTCCTCCTCCTCCTCATCCTCCTCCTCCTCTAAACCACCTTGGAGGAAGGTTTGTTAAACGTAAAAAAAACCCCACATTTTAAACAGATTAATCATACTTTTTAATTGAGACTAATCATGATAGATGACAGCAAATTAGTCTGGTTATGAATACTATCATTTTAAAATAATTGGACATATATTAAAGCATTTAGATTACATCATTTTGTAAGATTGTTAACAATTCTATAATAATAATACAAACACAGTCATTGCATTTAAATGAGGAAATATCTATTCAAATCCCATGTGTATGTTGCACTGTATACTACATTTTAAAAATGTTATATATTTGCCTTTTTTGATAATCCTTTTTTTTCTCTATCAGGACTTTAGCGACTGCGTGTGGTTTACACATGGAGAGAAAAAAAGGTAAAACCTCAGACACGTTCCACATTTAGTCCAAAAATGGACTAAATATATAAACTAAATTAAATAAATACACTATTATACAGACACAAAAATAATAAAATTATAAATATATAAAATGTAAATGCCCACAATAAATACACAAATATGAATACTCAAGAATAGATGAAAAAAGGATAAATATTGAAAATAAATACACAAATATAATCATTTAAAAAATACAAAAAAATACACATTTAAAAAAACACAACTAAATTAATTATCAATATATCAAAAGTAAATACCCACAATAATTACACAAATATAAATACTCAAGGATAGATTAAAAAAGGATAAATACTAAAAATAAATACACTAATATAAATACTTAAGAATAGATTGAAAAAGGATGGATACTAAAAATAAATACACAAATATAATCATTAAAAAACACTATAAAAAGACACATTTAAATACACAAAAATAACTGAAATAAATAATTATAAATCCATCAAAAGTAAATACCCACAATATTTAGACAAATATGAATACTCAAGGATAGATTAAATAAGGATAAATACTAATAATAAATACACAAATATAAATACTCAAGAATAGATTAAAAAAGGATAAATAATAAAAAGAAATACACAAGTATAAATATTCAAGAATAGATTCAAAAGGATGGATACTAAAAATAAATATACACATAATCTTTGAAAAAAATACTAAAAATACACACATTTTTATACACAAAAATAACTACAAGTAATAAATTATAAATATATCAAAAGTAAATACCCACAATAATCACACAAATATAGATACTCATTGATAAATTAAATAAGGATGAATACTAAAAAATAAATATACAAATATAAATACTTAAGAATTGATTGAAAAAGGATAAATACTAAAAATAAATAGACAAATGTAATCATGACAAACAATACCAAAAAAGACACACATTTAAATACACAAAAATAAATACACGCTAATAAATACAGGAAAATAGATATATTAAAAATAAATATGTTCTTTCTAAGAGTGTCCATTAAGAGTGTAAATGTTATTGGATTGTATTATTCTCATGCGTTTAATGCACATATCTAAGAAACCAAAATCTATATCTGATTAACTTTTAAGACCGCAAACAGGACTTCTAGATTGTTGTCGACAGCACCCTCTGCTGGTCACTTGGAGAACTTCAGGGGCGGTGAACGCAGCCTGCAAGCATCTCTTGTATTCATGTGTTCACCTTCCCCAATGTTCATTATTTCATACATCAATTGTCTCTTCTACAAATAAGTGACACAACTTTAGAAATAAATAAATCTTCTTTATGGACATTTTTCAACATCACTAAATTATTTTGCAACACAAGGATATCAATTTTCTGGCACAATCAAAAATTGATGTTGATCTTAATCCAATTAATTACAGAGTTACTGAAGGTTAATTATGTTTAACCACAATGAAATTACATTAATTTTTAAAGTATATTAATGGTGCAATAATGCATAAGTTGCCTTTTGACTGTACTTGAATTCCCGTATGAATAATGCTGTATAATAGACTGTATTTATATTATTCACATGTGAATAATGCTGTATAATAGACTGTATTTATATTATTCACATGTGAATAATGCTGTATAATAGACTGTATTTATATTATTCACATGTGAATAATGCTGTATAATAGACTGTATTTATATTATTTACATGTGAATAATGCTGTATAATAGACTGTATTTATGTTATTCACATGTGAATAATGCTGTATAATAGACTGTATTTATATTATTCACATGTGAATAATGCTGTATAATAGACTGTATTTATATTATTTACATGTGAATAATGCTGTATAATAGACTGTATTTATATTATTTACAAGTGAATAATGCTGCATAATAGACTGTATTTATATTATTTACACGTGAATAATGCTGTATAATAGACTGTATTTATATTATTCACGTGTGAATAATGCTGTATAATAGACTGTATTTATATTATTTACATGTGAATAATGCTGTATAATAGACTGTATTTATGTTATTCACATGTGAATAATGCTGTATAATAGACTGTATTTATATTATTCACATGTGAATAATGCTGTATAATAGACTGTATTTATATTATTTACATGTGAATAATGCTGTATAATAGACTGTATTTATATTATTTACAAGTGAATAATGCTGCATAATAGACTGTATTTATATTATTTACACGTGAATAATGCTGTATAATAGACTGTATTTATATTATTCACGTGTGAATAATGCTGTATAATAGACTGTATTTATATTATTTACACGTGAATAATGCTGTATAATAGACTGTATTTATATTATTCACGTGTGAATAATGCTGTATAATAGACTGTATTTATATTACTCACATGTGAATAATGCTGTATAATAGACTGTATTTATATTATTTACATGTGAATAATGCTGTATAACATACTGTATTTATATTATTTACAAGTGAATAATGCTGCATAATAGACTGTATTTATATTATTTACACGTGAATAATGCTGTATAATAGACTGTATTTATATTATTCACGTGTGAATAATGCTGTATAATAGACTGTATTTATATTATTTACATGTGAATAATGCTGTATAATAGACTGTATTTATGTTATTCACATGTGAATAATGCTGTATAATAGACTGTATTTATATTATTCACATGTGAATAATGCTGTATAATAGACTGTATTTATATTATTTACATGTGAATAATGCTGTATAATAGACTGTATTTATATTATTTACAAGTGAATAATGCTGCATAATAGACTGTATTTATATTATTTACACGTGAATAATGCTGTATAATAGACTGTATTTATATTATTCACGTGTGAATAATGCTGTATAATAGACTGTATTTATATTATTTACACGTGAATAATGCTGTATAATAGACTGTATTTATATTATTCACGTGTGAATAATGCTGTATAATAGACTGTATTTATATTACTCACATGTGAATAATGCTGTATAATAGACTGTATTTATATTATTTACATGTGAATAATGCTGTATAACATACTGTATTTATATTATTCACATGTGAATAATGCTGTATAACATACTGTATTTATATTATTTACATGTGAATAATGCTGTATAATAGACTGTATTTATATTATTCACGTGTGAATAATGCTGTATAATAGACTGTATTTATATTATCCACATGTGAATAATGCTGTATAATAGACTGTATTTATATTATTCACATGTGAATACAGCTGTATAATATACTGTAGTTATATTATTCACATGTGAATAATGCTGTATAATAGACTGTATTTATATTATTTACATGTGAATAATGCTGTATAATAGACTGTATTTATGTTATTCACATGTGAATAATGCTGTATAATAGACTGTATTTATAGTATTCACATGTGAATAATGCTGTATAATAGACTGTATTTATGTTATTCACATGTGAATAATGCTGTATAATAGACTGTATTTATATTATTCACACGTGAATAATGCTGTATGATAGACTGTATTTATATTATTCACATGTGAATAATGCTGTATAATAGACTGTATTTATATTATTCACATGTGAATAATGCTGTATAATAGACTGTATTTATATTATTCACATGTGAATAATATAAATACAGTCTATTATACAGCATTATTCACATGTGAATAATGCTGTATAATAGACTGTATCTATGTTATTCACATGTGAATAATGCTGTATAATAGACTGTATTTATATTATTCACATGTGAATAATGCTGTATAATAGACTGTATTTATATTATTCACATGTGAATAATGCTGTATAATAGACTGTATTTATGTTATTCACATGTGAATAATGCTGTATAATAGACTGTATTTATATTATTCACATGTGAATAATGCTGTATAATAGACTGTATTTATGTTATTCACATGTGAATAATGCTGTATAATAGACTGTATTTATATTATTCACATGTGGATAATGCTGTATATTATACTGTATTTATATTATTCACATGTGAATAATGCTGTATAATAGACTGTATTTATATTATTTACATGTGAATAATGCTGTATAATAGACTGTATTTATATTATTCACATGTGAATAATGCTGTATAATAGACTGTATTTATATTATTTACATGTGAATAATGCTGTATAATAGACTGTATTTATATTATTTACATGTGAATAATGCTGTATAATAGACTGTATTTATATTATTCACACGTGAATAATGCTGTATGATAGACTGTATTTATATTATTCACATGTGAATAATGCTGTATAATAGACTGTATTTATATTATTCACATGTGAATAATGCTGTATAATAGACTGTATTTATATTATTCACATGTGAATAATGCTGTATAATAGACTGTATTTATATTATTCACACGTGAATAATGCTGTATGATAGACTGTATTTATATTATTCACATGTGAATAATGCTGTATAATAGACTGTATTTATATTATTCACATGTGAATAATGCTGTATAATAGACTGTATTTATATTATTCACATGTGAATAATATAAATACAGTCTATTATACAGCATTATTCACATGTGAATAATGCTGTATAATAGACTGTATCTATATTATTCACATGTGGATAATGCTGTATAATAGACTGTATTTATATTATTCACATGTGAATAATGCTGTATAATAGACTGTATTTATATTATTTACATGTGAATAATGCTGTATAATAGACTGTATTTATATTATTCACATGTGAATAATGCTGTATAATAGACTGTATTTATATTATTCACATGTGAATAATGCTGTATAATAGACTGTATTTATATTATTTACATGTGAATAATGCTGTATAATAGACTGTATTTATGTAATTCACATGTGAATAATGCTGTATATTAGACTGTATTTGTATTATTCACATGTGAATAATGCTGTATAATAGACTGTATTTATACTATTCACATGTGAATAATGCTGTATAATAGACTGTATTTATATTATTTACATGTGAATAATGCTGTATAATAGACTGTATTTATATTATTCACATGTGAATAATGCTGTATAATAGACTGTATTTATATTATTCACATGTGAATAATGCTGTATAATAGACTGTATTTGTTATTCACATGTGAATAATGCTGTATAATAGACTGTATTTATATTATTCACATGTGAATAATGCTGTATAATAGACTGTATTTATATTATTCACATGTGAATAATGCTGTATAATAGACTGTATTTATATTATTCACATGTGAATAATGCTGTATAATAGACTGTATTTATATTATTCACATGTGAATAATGCTGTATAATAGACTGTATTTATATTATTCACATGTGAATAATGCTGTATGATAGACTGTATTTATATTATTTACATGTGAATAATGCTGTATAATAGACTGTATTTATATTATTCACATGTGAATAATGCTGTATAATAGACTGTATTTATATTATTCACATGTGAATAATGCTGTATAATAGACTGTATTTATATTATTCACATGTGAATAATGCTGTATGATAGACTGTATTTATATTATTTACATGTGAATAATGCTGTATAATAGACTGTATTTATATTATTCACATGTGAATAATGCTGTATAACAGACTGTATTTATATCATTCACATATTTGGCCAGGGGTGTCCAAAGTACGGCCCGAGGTGCCATTTGTGGATTGCAGCTCGAATTTTGTTAGCCCGGCACATGTTGTGCTGTTGTCGATGGAAAAAAAAACAATGGCAAAAAGGTTAAAAAAATGAGCAAAAAAGCTGAATATTTAAAACAAAATTTGAAAAGTATAAGTATGCAAAGGTTTTTTTTTGTTGTAAATATTAGAATCGTGATTCATTCGAAAATAGATTTTTTTGACAACCCTGATACACATTCATTCGTGTTTATGTGTGTGTGTGTGTGTGTGTGTGTGTGTGTGTGTGTGTGTGTGTGTGTGTGTGTGTGTGTGTGTGTGTGTGTGTGTGTGCGTGTGTGTGTGTGTGTGCGTGTGTGTGTGTGTGTGTGTGTGTGTGTGTGTGTGTGTGTGTGTGTGTGTGTGTGTGTGTGTGTGTGTGTGTGTGTGTGTGTGTGTGTGTGATGTGAGTATTGATGTGAGTGTGTTTCTACAAACCCCGTTTCCATATGAGTTGGGAAATTGTGTTAGATGTAAATATAAACAGAATACAATGATTTGCAAATCCTTTTCAAGCCATATTCAGTTGAATATGCTACAAAGACAACATATTTCATGTTCAAACTCATAAACTTTATTTTTTATTTTTTTGCAATTAATAATTAACTGAGAAATTCACGGCTGCAACACGTGACAAAGTAGTTGGGAAAGGACATGTTCACCACTGTGTTACATCACCTTTTCACTCAATAAACGTTTATATATATATATATATATATATATATATATATATATATACAGTATATATATATATATATACACATACATATGTATATGTATGTATGTACATACATACATACATACAGTATACATATATATGTATGTATGTATAGAAATATCAGATAAAAAATTACTAATCTGCATTAACATATTAATATAAAATATCAATAACACAAAGACATATGCATTTGTAAACATAAGAAAAATGGAAAAATGTCAATTTCATCATGTTGATATCTGTCTGAAACTGATACCTCAGTTGACTTCAAGACTATCGATATTTGTACTTACTGTATATCCGTGTCGCTACATTACCTGCACTTTTCTTGTGTGCAGGTAAGAAATACTACAAGGTTTGTATGTTCTTGTTTTGCTGAAAAACACATGTCCGCTACAGCATGTGTGTTACATTAAAAGTGTGTGCATGAATAAATAACACACACACACACACACACACTCTGATGTCGGAGAGTCAGTGTCTTGGTTCCTAGACACACTCATGCACTTTTAATGGGATCCTTTCTAAAAGACTGCCATTCACTGACAAACACTACTTTTCCCACCCAGTGTGTGTGTGTGTGTGTGTGTGTGTGTGTGTGTGTGCAGGAGGTGTGAATAACGATCATCTGCTGACCCAAGGGTGCGATTTCCTCTTGCCAAAGGGAGGGGAAGTGAGCGGCGGTCCCAAGACCCTGAAAACCCAAAAGGCCTGAAAACGAAACCTCAAGCACTCACAATGTTTGTCTTGTG
>NC_084632.1:905183-1010183 GCF_033978795.1 Nerophis ophidion
TGGCAACAATTAGCATGCTAGCGAGAACATGTCAAAGAACAAAATATACGACTCTTTGGTGTGGAATAGCAAAATGATGAAAAAAAAAAGGCTTACGTGCTAATGTTTGCGGGCTTGAACGTACTTTTATACGCCGAGGCATAATTCTGCTAAAATAGCTGAAGAGATACAGTAGCATGCTCAAAGTTGACTCTGAGGTTTATACCAGCGAAATTAGCTCAAAAGCTAGAATGCTAACATTAGCATGCTAACGTGCTAACAGTAAGCATGCGTAACTTAGACAAATATTTGATTCTGAGCTGTATTCCTGCAAAATTAGATACAAATGATAATTCTAATATTATCCTTCTAACATGCTAACAATAAACGTGCGTCATGTACAATATTTTGACTCCAAGCTGCATATACCTGCAAAACTGTATAAAAAGATAGAATGCTATTTTTAGCATCAATCAATGAAAAACATTTTATTTATATAGTCCTTAATGACGAGTGCCGCCAAGGAGCTCACATTCACATCCCCTGATCCAAACCCACGTCCAAGCAAGGACATTTCACAAAAACCCAGATGGGGAAAAATATGCTAACATGATAACAGTACACATGGTCAGGTAAAAACAATATTTCATTTTAAGGTGTAAACGTGCAAAATTTGAGAAAAATCTGGAATGCTGACATTAACATTCTGACATGCTAGCAGTAAGCATGCGTCACCTAACATTATTTTGACTATAAGGTATGTATAAATGCAACATTAGAAACAAGGTAGAATGCTAACATTAACATGCTAACATGCTAACATTAAGCAGGAGTCACATAACAAAATATTTGATTCTGAGGTGAATATCTGCAAAATTAAATAAAAAGCTAGAATGCTACAAGTACCCTGCTAACCGTAATTATCTGTGAAGTAAAAACTTATTTGACTGAGGTGTATTCTAGCAAAAATTTGAGAAAAAGCAAGAATGCTAACAATAGCCTGCTAATGTAAGCATGCATCAAGTAACAAAATATTTGACTTTGAGGTTTATACTAGCAAGAATTTGAGAAAAAATGCTAATAATAGCCCGCTAAGGTGTTAACAGTAAGCATGCGTCAAGCAACACAGTTTTGACTCTTAAGTTTATATCTATCATGACCAGCAAAAATTTGATAAAAAGTTACAATGCTAACAATAGCCTGCTAACATGTTAACAATAAGCATGCATCAAGTAACAAAATATTTGACTCTGAGGTGTGTACCAGCAAAAAATTTGAAAAAAAGCTACAATGCTAACACTAGCCTGCTAAGGTGCTAACAGTGAGCATGCCTCAAGCAACACAATTTGAACTCTTAACTTTATACCTATAATGTTAGATAAAAACCAATATTTCTAAGATTAGCATGCTACATGCTGACAGTAAGCATGTGTCAAGTAACAAAATATTTGACTATGAGGTGTGTAGCTGTAAAATGAGATAAAAAGCTAGCATTCTAACATTAGCTTGCTACATGCTAACAGGAAGCATGTGTCAAGTAGCAATATTTTATACCCAATGGTGTACACCTGTAAAATTTGATTTGAAAAAAGCTAGTATACTAACCTTAGCATGCTACATGCTAGCAGTAAGCATGTGTCAACCAAGAAAATATTTGATTATGAGGTGTAATACCTGTAAAATGAGATAAAAAGCTAGCATTCTAACATTAGCTTGCTACATGCTAACAGTAAGCATGTGTCAACAAACAAAATATTTGATTATGAGGTGTAATACCTGTAAAATGAGATAAAAAGCTAGCATTCTAACATTAGCTTGCTACATGCTAACAGTAAGCATGTGTCAACAAACAAAATATTTGATTATGAGGTGTAATACCTGTAAAATGAGATAAAAAGCTAGTATGCTAACATTGCAACACATGCCAATACGGCCGCTTTAGTTTACTAAATTACAATTTTAAATTTCCCGGGAGTTTCGTCTTGGAAACGTCGTGCAATGATGACGTGTACGCAAGATGTCACAGGTTTTTAGGAAGTATGAGCGCTGCACACACACACAGCTAAAAGTCGTCTGCTTTAACGACATAATTACACAGTATTTTGGACATCTGTGTTGCTGAATCTTTTGCAATTTTTTCAATTAATATTGGAGAAGTCACAGTAGAAAGATGGAGGTGGGAAGCTTTAGCCTTTAGCCACACAAACACACGGTGATTCCTTGTTTAAAATTCCTGGGGGTGAAACTTTCCTATGGATCAGAGCGCGGTCAAGCAAACATGGATCCCAACCGAATGTCAACAAGCAGGTTTCGGTGAGAAAATTGTGGTTAAAAAGTCAGTTCTTACCGGAGAAAAGCTGAGCTTGTGTCGTCAGTACAGCTGCCGTCGACTTCCCCGAGACACTGCGCGTCAACACCCGGCCGTGGACGTACACTTCCGACTATCAGGTACTATTTAACTCACTAAAACACTAGCAACACAATAGAAAGATAAGAGAATTATCTTAGTAAATGTGTCTTAAAACATGAGAATCCATCCCAATCCAGTCACGTTTTTTTTTTATTTTTAGTCCGTCGCTATCAATATCCTCAAACACAAATCTTTCATCCTCGCTCAAATTAATGGGGAAATTGTCGTTTTCTCGGTCAGAATAGCACTTTTTGTTGGAGGCTCCCAAAAAAAAACAATGTGAATATGTGAGGAGCCATCAAACATGTGATGTCATCGTCTGCGACTTCCGGTACAGGCGGGGCTTTTTCAGGAAGTACCAAAAGTGGCCAACTTTATCGTGGATGTTCTCTACTAAATCCTTTCAGCAAAAATTTTGGCAATATGGGGAAATGATGAAGTATGACACATAGAATGTAGCTGCTATCCCCCTTTAAATAAGAACATCTCATTTCAGTAGGCCTTTAAACACTGTTACAAATATGTGCCAGACTGTGAACCCACACCAAACAAGTATGACAAACACATTTTGGGAGAATTTACGCACCCTAACACAACTTGAACACAGAAAAAAAAATAACTTGGATTTATATCGCGCTTTTCTAAACACTCAAAGCGCTCACAGAGAAGTGGGAACTCATCATTCATTCACACTTGGTGGTGGTAAGCTACTTAGTTACTTACATACTTACTTATTTACTGACATACTTACTTTCTAACTTACTTATTTACCTACTTACTTACTTACTTACTTATGTACTTACTTACTTACTTACATACTTACCTTTTTACTGACTTACTTACTTACTTATGTACATACTTTTTGACGTCCTTACATTACTCACTTACTTAATTACTTATACTTACCTATTTTACTTACATATTTCCTGACTTACTTACAGACAATCATTTACTTATGTACTTAGTTACTTATGTATTTACTTCCCTGTTTACTTACCTACTTACATACTTACCTATATACATACCTATTTAATTACCTGTTTACTTACTTGCTTACTGTAGAGGTTGCCCTCTAGTGGGTTCCTCAGACCACTACACACTGCCACGAGAGCCGGGGTTTCAGGGTACAACACTGTTTTATTTGCATAAATAGTGCAAGTCTTTTGCTTTCCGGCAAAATATATTTTCAGAGTCCGTGTCCCTCTCTCTCTCTGGCTCCCACTCCAACTCTCTTGTCTCGTACCCGCTGCTGCTAATAAAGGTGGTGATTAGTTAACAAGGCCCACCTGGGCCATCTGCTCACCTGTCACTGTCTTCCAGGCCGGTCCTTGCATACCATGTTATGCGGCAGGCCCGCAGGCCACGCCGCCCTCCACACTTACCTATTTACTTACTTACTTACTAACTTAGTTACTTAGTTACTTTCTTACTTAGTTACTTACTTACCTATTTGTCAACCTACTTACTTTCTTATTTACTTACCTATTTACTTACTTACTTACTAACTTAGTTACTTAGTTACTTTCTTACTTAGTTACTTACTTACCTATTTGTCTACCTACTTACTTTCTTATTTTGTGGGTTCTTCTGAGGATGTTGTAGTCGTAATGATTTGTGCAGTCCTTTGAGACATTTGTGATTTGGGGCTATATAAATAAACATTGATTGATTGATTGATTGATTATTTACTTACCAATTTACACACTGACATACTTACTTATTTACTTACATACTTACTTCCTAATTACCTAGTTACAGTTTCGACATAGTAGACTATCTTAAAGGTCAATCGTGTTGTTTGTTGTGTGGAGCGAGTGATTCTTTTTTTCACTGAAGTGTAAATAAATTGTATGATTTGCTACTGCCCCCTGCTGGTTAAATCGTATATTGCACCACAGAGAGCAGACAGCTAAAAATATTTAATAATGCTGAAAATAAACACTAAGCAGAGCAAATAAGTGTATTGCTGCATCTTGTTTGTTTTTTGGCGACATCTAGTGGCCACAATTGAAATTTGTATCAATTAGTCACTATAATAAATAGTGGGAAGAAAATGATGAGTCGGGAAGTTGACCACAGCAACTTTAGCAGTGAATGAGCACATAAATCAACTTTAGCAGTGAATGAGCACATAAATCAACTTTAGCAGTGAATGAGCACATAAATCAACTTTAGCAGTGAATGAGCACATAAATCAACTTTAGCAGTGAATGAACACATTAATCAACTTTAGCAGTGAATGAGCACATAAATCAACTTTAGCAGTGAATGAACACATAAATCAACTTTAGCAGTGAATGAGCACATAAATCAACTTTAGCAGTGAATGAGCACATAAATCAACTTTAGCAGTGAATGAGCACATAAATCAACTTTAGCAGTGAATGAGCACATAAATCAACTTTAGCAGTGAATGAGCACATAAATCAACTTTAGCAGTGAATGAGCACATAAATCAACTTTAGCAGTGAATGAGCACATAAATCAACTTTAGCAGTGAATGAGCACATAAATCAACTTTAGCAGTGAATGAGCACATAAATCAACTTTAGCAGTGAATGAGCACATAAATCAACTTTAGCAGTGAATGAACACATTAATCAACTTTAGCAGTGAATGAGCACATAAATCAACTTTAGCAGTGAATGAACACATTAATCAACTTTAGCAGTGAATGAGCACATTAATCAACTTTAGCAGTGAATGAGCACATAAATCAACTTTAGCAGTGAATGAGCACATAAATCAACTTTAGCAGTGAATGAGCACATAAATCAACTTAAGCAGTGAATGAGCACATAAATCAACTTTAGCAGTGAATGAGCACATAAATCAACTTTAGCAGTGAATGAACACATTAATCAACTTTAGCAGTGAATGAGCACATTAATCAACTTTAGCAGTGAATGAGCACATAAATCAACTTTAGCAGTGAATGAGCACATAAATCAACTTTAGCAGTGAATGAGCACATAAATCAACTTAAGCAGTGAATGAGCACATAAATCAACTTTAGCAGTGAATGAGCACATAAATCAACTTTAGCAGTGAATGAACACATAAATCAACTTTAGCAGTGAATGAGCACATAAATCAACTTTAGCAGTGAATGAGCACATAAATCAACTTAAGCAGTGAATGAGCACATAAATCAACTTTAGCAGTGAATGAGCACATAAATCAACTTTAGCAGTGAATGAACACATAAATCAACTTTAGCAGTGAATGAACACATTAATCAACTTTAGCAGTGAATGAGCACATAAATCAACTTTAGCAGTGAATGAGCACATAAATCAACTTTAGCAGTGAATGAGCACATAAATCAACTTTAGCAGTGAATGAGCACATAAATCAACTTAAGCAGTGAATGAGCACATAAATCAACTTTAGCAGTGAATGAGCACATAAATCAACTTTAGCAGTGAATGAACACATTAATCAACTTTAGCAGTGAATGAGCATATTAATCAACTTTAGCAGTGAATGAGCACATAAATCAACTTTAGCAGTGAATGAGCACATAAATCAACTTTAGCAGTGAATGAGCACATAAATCAACTTTAGCAGTGAATGAGCACATAAATCAACTTTAGCAGTGAATGAGCACATAAATCAACTTTAGCAGTGAATGAGCACATAAACCAACTTTAGCAGTGAATGAACACATTAATCAACTTTAGCAGTGAATGAGCACATAAATCAACTTTAGCAGTGAATGAACACATTAATCAACTTTAGCAGTGAATGAGCACATTAATCAACTTTAGCAGTGAATGAGCACATAAATCAACTTTAGCAGTGAATGAGCACATAAATCAACTTTAGCAGTGAATGAGCACATAAATCAACTTAAGCAGTGAATGAGCACATAAATCAACTTTAGCAGTGAATGAGCACATAAATCAACTTTAGCAGTGAATGAACACATTAATCAACTTTAGCAGTGAATGAGCACATTAATCAACTTTAGCAGTGAATGAGCACATAAATCAACTTTAGCAGTGAATGAGCACATAAATCAACTTTAGCAGTGAATGAGCACATAAATCAACTTAAGCAGTGAATGAGCACATAAATCAACTTTAGCAGTGAATGAGCACATAAATCAACTTTAGCAGTGAATGAACACATAAATCAACTTTAGCAGTGAATGAGCACATAAATCAACTTTAGCAGTGAATGAGCACATAAATCAACTTAAGCAGTGAATGAGCACATAAATCAACTTTAGCAGTGAATGAGCACATAAATCAACTTTAGCAGTGAATGAACACATAAATCAACTTTAGCAGTGAATGAACACATTAATCAACTTTAGCAGTGAATGAACACATTAATCAACTTTAGCAGTGAATGAGCACATTAATCAACTTTAGCAGTGAATGAGCACATAAATCAACTTTAGCAGTGAATGAGCACATAAATCAACTTTAGCAGTGAATGAGCACATAAATCAACTTAAGCAGTGAATGAGCACATAAATCAACTTTAGCAGTGAATGAGCACATAAATCAACTTTAGCAGTGAATGAACACATTAATCAACTTTAGCAGTGAATGAGCACATTAATCAACTTTAGCAGTGAATGAGCACATAAATCAACTTTAGCAGTGAATGAGCACATAAATCAACTTTAGCAGTGAATGAGCACATAAATCAACTTAAGCAGTGAATGAGCACATAAATCAACTTTAGCAGTGAATGAGCACATAAATCAACTTTAGCAGTGAATGAACACATAAATCAACTTTAGCAGTGAATGAGCACATAAATCAACTTTAGCAGTGAATGAGCACATAAATCAACTTAAGCAGTGAATGAGCACATAAATCAACTTTAGCAGTGAATGAGCACATAAATCAACTTTAGCAGTGAATGAACACATAAATCAACTTTAGCAGTGAATGAACACATTAATCAACTTTAGCAGTGAATGAGCACATAAATCAACTTTAGCAGTGAATGAGCACATAAATCAACTTTAGCAGTGAATGAGCACATAAATCAACTTTAGCAGTGAATGAGCACATAAATCAACTTAAGCAGTGAATGAGCACATAAATCAACTTTAGCAGTGAATGAGCACATAAATCAACTTTAGCAGTGAATGAACACATTAATCAACTTTAGCAGTGAATGAGCATATTAATCAACTTTAGCAGTGAATGAGCACATAAATCAACTTTAGCAGTGAATGAGCACATAAATCAACTTTAGCAGTGAATGAGCACATAAATCAACTTAAGCAGTGAATGAGCACATAAATCAACTTTAGCAGTGAATGAGCACATAAATCAACTTTAGCAGTGAATGAACACATAAATCAACTTAAGCAGTGAATGAGCACATAAATAAACTTTAGCATTGAATGAGCACATAAATCAACTTTAGCAGTGAATGAGCACATAAATCAACTTTAGCAGTGAATGAACACATTAATCAACTTTAGCAGTGAATGAACACATAAATCAACTTTAGCAGTGAATGAGCACATAAATCAACTTTAGCAGTGAATGAGCACATAAATCAACTTTAGCAGTGAATGAGCACATAAATCAACTTTAGCAGTGAATGAACACATTAATCAACTTTAGCAGTGAATGAGCACATAAATCAACTTTAGCAGTGAATGAGCACATAAATCAACTTTAGCAGTGAATGAGCACATAAATCAACTTTAGCAGTGAATGAGCACATTAATCAACTTTAGCAGTGAATGAGCACATAAATCAACTTTAGCAGTGAATGAGCACATAAATCAACTTAAGCAGTGAATGAGCACATAAATCAACTTTAGCAGTGAATGAGCACATAAATCAACTTTAGCAGTGAATGAACACATAAATCAACTTTAGCAGTGAATGAGCACATAAATCAACTTTAGCAGTGAATGAGCACATAAATCAACTTAAGCAGTGAATGAGCACATAAATCAACTTTAGCAGTGAATGAGCACATAAATCAACTTTAGCAGTGAATGAACACATAAATCAACTTTAGCAGTGAATGAACACATTAATCAACTTTAGCAGTGAATCAGCACATAAATCAACTTTAGCAGTGAATGAGCACATAAATCAACTTTAGCAGTGAATGAGCACATAAATCAACTTTAGCAGTGAATGAGCACATAAATCAACTTAAGCAGTGAATGAGCACATAAATCAACTTTAGCAGTGAATGAGCACATAAATCAACTTTAGCAGTGAATGAACACATTAATCAACTTTAGCAGTGAATGAGCATATTAATCAACTTTAGCAGTGAATGAGCACATAAATCAACTTTAGCAGTGAATGAGCACATAAATCAACTTTAGCAGTGAATGAGCACATAAATCAACTTAAGCAGTGAATGAGCACATAAACCAACTTTAGCAGTGAATGAGCACATAAATCAACTTTAGCAGTGAATGAACACATAAATCAACTTAAGCAGTGAATGAGCACATAAATAAACTTTAGCAGTGAATGAGCACATAAATAAACTTTAGCATTGAATGAGCACATAAATCAACTTTAGCAGTGAATGAGCACATAAATCAACTTTAGCAGTGAATGAACACATTAATCAACTTTAGCAGTGAATGAACACATAAATCAACTTTAGCAGTGAATGAGCACATAAATCAACTTTAGCAGTGAATGAACACATAAATCAACTTATGCAGTGAATGAGCACATAAATCAACTTTAGCAGTGAATGAGCACATAAATCAACTTTAGCAGTGAATGAACACATTAATCAACTTTAGCAGTGAATGAGCACATAAATCAACTTTAGCAGTGAATGAGCACATAAATCAACTTAAGCAGTGAATGAGCACATAAATCAACTTTAGCAGTGAATGAGCACATAAATCAACTTTAGCAGTGAATGAACACATAAATCAACTTAAGCAGTGAATGAGCACATAAATAAACTTTAGCAGTGAATGAGCACATAAATAAACTTTAGCATTGAATGAGCACATAAATCAACTTTAGCAGTGAATGAGCACATAAATCAACTTTAGCAGTGAATGAACACATTAATCAACTTTAGCAGTGAATGAGCACATAAATCAACTTTAGCAGTGAATGAGCACATAAATCAACTTTAGCAGTGAATGAGCACATAAATCAACTTTAGCAGTGAATGAGCACATAAATCAACTTAAGCAGTGAATGAGCACATAAATCGACTTTAGCAGTGAATGAGCACATAAATCAACTTTAGCAGTGAATGAACACATAAATCAACTTAAGCAGTGAATGAACACATAAATCAACTTTAGCAGTGAATGAGCACATAAATAAACTTTAGCAGTGAACGAGCACATATATCAACTGAAGCAGTGAATGAGCACATAAATCAACTTTAGCAGTGAATGAGCACATAAATCAACTTTAGCAGTGAATGAGCACATAAATCAACTTAAGCAGTGAATGAGCACATAAATCAACTTTAGCAGTGAATGAGCACATAAATCAACTTTAGCAGTGAATGAACACATAAATCAACTTTAGCAGTGAATGAGCACATAAATAAACTTTAGCAGTGAATGAGCATATAAATAAACTTTAGCAGTGAATGAGCACATAAATCAACTTTAGCAGTGAATGAGCACATAAATCAACTTTAGCAGTGAATGAGCACATAAATCAACTTTAGCAGTGAATGAGCACATAAATCAACTTTAGCAGTGAATGAGCACATAAATCAACTTTAGCAGTGAATGAGCACATAAATCAACTTTAGCAGTGAATGAGCACATAAATCAACTTAAGCAGTGAATGAGCACATAAATCAACTTTAGCAGTGAATGAGCACATAAATGAACTTTATCAGTGAATGAACACATAAATCAACTTTAGCAGTGAATGAGCACATAAATCAACTTCAGCAGTGAATGAGCACATAAATCAACTTTAGCAGTGAATGAGCACATAAATCAACTTAAGCAGTGAATGAGCACCTAAATCAACTTTAGCAGTGAATGAGCACATAAATCAACTTTAGCAGTGAATGAACACATAAATCAACTTAAGCAGTGAATGAGCACATAAATAAACTTTAGCAGTGAATGAGCACATAAATAAACTTTGGCAGTGAATGAACTCATTAATCAACTTTAGCAGTGAATGAGCACATAAATCAACTTTAGCAGTGAATGAGCACATAAATCAACTTTAGCAGTGAATGAACACATAAATCAACTTAAGCAGTGAATGAGCACATAAATAAACTTTAGCAGTGAATTAACACATAAATCAACTTAAGCAGTGAATGAGCACATAAATAAACTTTAGCAGTGAATGAGCACATAAATCAACTTTAGCAGTGAATGTGCACATAAATCAACTTTAGCAGTGAATGAACAAATTAATCAACTTTAGCAGTGAATGAGCACATAAATCAACTTTAGCAGTGAATGAGCACATAAATCAACTTAAGCAGTGAATGAGCACATAAATCAACTTTGGCAGTGAATGAGCACATAAATCAACTTTAGCAGTGAATGAACACATAAATCAACTTAAGCAGTGAATGAACACATAAATCAACTTATGCAGTGAATGAGCACATAAATCAACTTTAGCAGTGAATGAGCACATAAATCAACTTTAGCAGTGAATGAACACATTAATCAACTTTAGCAGTGAATGAACACATTAATCAACTTTAGCAGTGAATGAGCACATAAATCAACTTTAGCAGTGAATGAGCACATAAATCAACTTTAGCAGTGAATGAGCACATAAATCAACTTTAGCAGTGAATGAGCACATAAATCAACTTAAGCAGTGAATGAGCACATAAATCAACTTTAGCAGTGAATGAGCACATAAATCAACTTTAGCAGTGAATGAACACATAAATCAACTTTAGCAGTGAATGAGCACATTAATCAACTTTAGCAGTGAATGAGCACATAAATCAACTTTAGCAGTGAATGAGCACATTAATCAACTTTAGCAGTGAATGAGCACATAAATCAACTTTAGCAGTGAATGAGCACATAAATCAACTTTAGCAGTGAATGAACACATAAATCAACTTTAGCAGTGAATGAACACATAAATCAACTTAAGCAGTGAATGAGCACATAAATAAACTTTAGCAGTGAATGAGCACATAAATAAACTTTAGCAGTGAATGAACACATTAATCAACTTTAGCAGTGAATGAGCACATAAATCAACTTTAGCAGTGAATGAACACATTAATAAACTTTAGCAGTGAATGAGCACATAAATCAACTTTAGCAGTGAATGAACACATAAATCAACTTTAGCAGTGAATGAACACATTAATCCACTTTAGCAGTGAATGAGCACATAAATAAATGACATGCAGTTGAGAAGATGAGAGGGTGAGTAAAAGTGCATGAAAGTTCTCCTTCACTTTCCTGCTTTTCAAGCTGACCTCAGCACGGGAAAACTTACTCACTTTTTTTTGGTATTTTATAGCAAGTATGTACTTTCATTATTGACAGTTTGTACTTGACAGTTCTTCTCCTTCTTCTTGCTGTCATGTTAGCAGTCTCCTCCTTCCTTGTTGGCTTTGAGGCTGTCGCTTTGCATCAAAAAGTGTTTTTTTCCCGACAGGATGAAGGTTAGCCACTCCAGCAGCTTTAAGGACTTTTTCTCAATCCAGGCCTTTGTTCCTCGGAACACATCAGATGTTTGTTGTTGTTACAATTAAGCTCGGATACAGTCAGAGAAGTCACACCTGCTCTGTATTATATATTTGTCACCACATTTACTGTACACGTCCTTAAAGGGACACACACCACATTTACTGTACACGTCCTTAAAGGGACACACACCACATTTACTGTACATGTCCTTAAAGGGGAACATTATCACAATTTCAAAAGGGTTAAAAACAATAAAAATCAGTTCCCAGTGGCATGTTGTATTTTTTGAAGTTTTTTTCAAAATGTTACCGGTCTCCGAAAATCCCTAAATAAAGCTTTAAAGTGCTTGTTTTTCGCTATTTGCGATGAGACTATCCATTTCCCTGTGACGTCACACAGTGCTGCCAATGTAAACAAACAATGGGAATACCACAGCAAGATATAGCAACATTAGCTCGGATTCCAGCGACTTAAGCGATTCAACAGATTACGCATGTATTGAAACAGATGGTCGGAGTATGAAAGTATTGAAGAAGAAACTGAAGCTATTGAGCAAATAGCTATTGACGCTATTCATAGCCATAGCATGGCCGAATAGCTGCGTTAGCATCGCCGGTAAAATGTGCGGACCAAACCATCTGGACTTTTGCATCTTTTGACACTGGAGCAACTTTAATCCGTCGATTGGTAAGTGTTTGTTTCGCATTAAATGTGGGTGGAAGGAAACGTAATATCGTTGCAAATGCATCTGCAGGTTATCCATACATCTCTGTGCCATGTCTGCTTTAGCACCGCCGGTAAATAGCATGTTAGCATTGATTAGTGTAGCATGTTAGCATCGATTAGCTGGCAGTCAACATCAACAAAACTCACCTTTGTGATTTGGTTGACTATCGTTGCAAATGCATCTGCAGGTTATCCATACATCTCTGTGCCATGTCTGTCTTAGCACCGCCGGTCAAATGTGGAGACACTCTGGTACATTCAATGGGGGTCTGGGGGCAGACACTTTGGCATCTTGGGGCCAGTGGTGCAACTTGAATCCCTCCCTGTTAGTGTTGTTACACCCTCCGACAACACACCCACCAGGCATGATGTCTCCAAGGTTCCAAAAAATAGTCCAAAAAACGTAAAATAACAGAGCTGAGACCCGGTGTTTGTAATGTGTTGAAAATGAAAATGGTGGGTGTGTTACCTCGGTGACGTCACATTCTGACGTCATCGCCTCCAGCGCGATAAACAGAAAGGCGTTTAATTTGCCAAAATTCACCCATTTAGAGTTTGGAAATCGGTTAAAAAAATAGATGGTGATTTTTCTGCACCATCAAGGTATATATTGACGCTTACATAGGTCTGCTGATAATGTTCCCCTTCAAAGGGACACACACCCACTCAACATAATGTCACCGAGAAGACGGACAAGAAAATACTTGTACTGTAAATACTGCAAAAGAAAGTGATTTCATATTCAAAAGTTTCAAGCAGGCTGCCTGACATCCTCGCTTCTAAAAAAAATCTTCCCACAATGCAGTTCAACCTTTCTGATGTACAACTACTACTACTATTAAAGTTTTACACTTTATATTCTTACAATAGCTTTGTTTTTACAGAGAAAAAGAATATTAACAGAGCATGAAATACAATGTGTGTGTGTGTGTGTGTGTGTGTGTGTGTGTGTGTGTGTGTGTGTGTGTGTGTGTGTGTGTGTGTGTGTGTGTGTGTGTGTGTGTGTGTGTGTGTGTGTGAGTGTGTGTGTGTGGGAGTGTGTGAGTGTGTGTGTGTGTGTGTGTGTGTGTGTGTGTGTGTGTGTGTGTGTGTGTGTGTGTGTGTGTGTGTGTGTGTGTGTGTGTGTGTGTGTGTGTGTGTGTGTGTGTGTGTGTGTGTGTGTGTGTGTGTGTGTGTGTGTCCTCAGCATGCTGGTGTCTCTGCCTGCAGGCTGGACATTGGGATCTGGGAGCTGCTCTTGCTCAGGATGGACAACTGTGTCCCTCCATTCACGCCACTGCTGGCCAGCGAAGGATGTCGGTGCTTGAGGTCCACAGCAAAGTACCTGTTCACCGTCCAGCTGCGCCATTTCCTCTTCATCTCCGACTGCACCTGCAGGAACATAACTTGCATGGTCATTATTATCACCTTATAGCAGTTTGAGATCAGGGCTGTCAAAGTTCTCATTTTTCAAAATCAATACAATAAATAGATTTGTTTGTAATCTTTAGGGCTCCTTCAAGTTTGGTTCAAGGGACAGAGAAGGTTATCAGTCATAAAAATGTTAAAAATAAACAAATACAAACAATAATATATATGTGTATACATAAGTGTATATATATATAAATATTTAAGTGTTTACATATATATATATTTATATATCCATCCATCCATTTTCTTCCGCTTAGCCAAGGTCAGGTCGCGGAGGCAGCAGCCTAAGCAGAGAAGCCCAGACTTCCCTCTCCCCGGCCACTTGGTCCAGCTCCTCCCGAGGGATCCCGAGGTGTTCACAGGCCAGCCGGGAGACATAGTCTTCCCAACGTGTCCTGGGTCTTCCCTGTGGCCTCCTACTGGTCGGATGTACCCTAAACACCTCCCTAGGGCGGCAACTAAGTGGCATCCTGACCAGATGTCAGAACCACCTCATCTGGCTTCTCATAAATATATATATACTTATATATTAATATATATATATACATACATGTATATATGTCTATATATGTATATGTATATATATATATATATATATATATACAGTGGGGCAAAAAAATATTTAGTCAGCTAGCGATTGTGCAAGTTTTCCCACTTAAAATGATGACAGAGGTCTGTCATTTTCAGCTGCATTCGGGTGGAAGGTGCGTACACCCTGAACAAGTCGCCACCTCATCACAGGGCCAACACACACACACACACATATATGTATATATATATATATATATATATATATATATACCTGTGTGTGTGTATTTATAAATAAATATATATATATATATATATATATATATATATATATATATATATATATATATATATATAATATATTATTTTTGGGGGTTTTTTTTGTTTTTTTTCCTTCTTTTTCATTTCAACGTTTTAATCTCTACATTCCTGACGGAATAAATAAAGTACTATCTATCTATCTATCTATCTATCTATCTATCTATCTATCTATCTATCTATCTATTAACTTCAGGTCTCGCTGTGATATAAAGTTTTTTTTTTTTTTTTTTTTTTTCTATGCCCTTCTTGTCAAAACATTGTTTTTTAAGGCAAAAACACAAAATATGCAATATTTTCCCCCCAATAAAATCTTTAAAGTGGTATGAAGTAATTGAACTCTTAAGTATGTTAATGTTTCATTGATTTTAATTCATTATTATTTTTTAAGCAATGACAGTTTTTGGAAAATAAAAAAGTTCCACCAAACATATTGGGGGATCCCAAAGGGCCACACATTAAAGTGTTTTTTGTTTGTGTTTTGTCTGTCAGATCTGGCGCCCGACTTCATTGTACGTGTCTCGCTAACGCCTGCAAATAATGTGCGCTAACAAAGGATAGAAAACCTTTGCTGGTGTTTCTTTCTGTCATGATCATTTAATCATTACTATTAAGAGTGCTCATGATTTAAAACACTACACTCATTTAACAATGAGGCATTCTTCCTGTGTGCTTATACTGCCATCTAGTGTCTACTTATAAGCCTGTAAGCATGTGTGGTATAAACCAGTAAAACATCAATACAGTCTTAGTTTTCCAATTTTTGTTGAAATCCCGCTTTCTTTGAGCTTACAAAGATTATTGATAACACATTTAAAAAATGACAAGTTTGATTCAATGTTATTGGGGGGGAAAAAGGTCTCGGAAAACTGCAACTTTTGGCACAACTTTCTTAAAAAGCTGCTGCGATTTCAGTTGGAAATAAAAACAACAAAAGGCCGTAAAATCCTGAAGGGATTTACTGTATTATAGCAATATTTATGCAGTGCAGATATGCTGAGGACGCCACTATAACCTTGTTTATTTGATAACATATGCTGTGTATTTCATGGTAGATTATTCATGAGGAACACTGACCTGCTTTACTGTCATAAGAAACAACAAAAAGCTGAGTATAGTGTTGATGAAGAAGACTTTTACCTCTCCGTTCAGAAAGCAGTAGAGGACAGCAACCACGAAGCCCTGAAAGCAAACTCAAAATAGTTCAAAGTGAAGCCATGCAGACGTCTTCATCCTGTTTTAGTAGTGCTGGATTTTGCAGGGATTGTACACATTGCACACATTGCACACATTGTACACTTTGCACACTTTGCACACATTGCACACATTGTACACGCCATCACTTTTTCAATCCTGTAACTAAAGCAGCAGCGAGCAGTTTAATGGCCTCTGTCACTGTAAACTTTGTCATTTTAATGTCAGCTTTTTAAACAGTGAAACTAACTCTCTCACTGTTGTCATTTTAATCACAGCATTCAAATGATCAATATTGTCATTTTAATGTCAACATTCAAACAGTAAAACTTACTCTGTCACTAAAAACAAGTAACTTTTTAATTCAAATTCAAATATTTTAGTTTTGATGTCTATTAATGAGTATTTAAATTAATAAAATAACGCTGTCAATACTGGAAATTTTAATGTTAGCAAAAGTTAAACAATACAACTAATTCTGTCACTATAAATATTGTAATTTTAATACCGGCATCAAAACAAAAACATTTTTGATTATTGTCATTTTAAGGTCAGTATTTAAACAATTAAACTGCTCCTGTCACTTTAAATGTTTTTATTTTTTCATTTTCAAATGATTTCAACAAAAAAAACCTCAGTCACTGCATATAAACAACACTAACTCTGTCACTATTGTAGTTTTAATCACAGCATTCAAATGATAAATATTGTCATTTTAATGTCAACATTCAAACAGTAAAACTTACTCTCACTAAAAACAAGTAACTTTTTAATTCAAATTAAAATATTTTAGTTTTGATGTCTATTAATGAGTATTTAAATTAATAGAATAACGCTGTCAATACTGGACATTTTAATGTTAGCAAAATTAAACAATAAAACTAATTCTGTCACTATAAATATTGTAATTTTAATATCGGCATCAAAACAAAAACATTTTTGATTATTGTCATTTTAAGGTCAGTATTTAAACAATTAAACTGCTCCTGTCACTTTAAATGTTTTTATTTTTTCCCTTTCAAATGATTTCAACAAAAAAACCCTCAGTCACTGCATATAAACAACACTAACTCTGTCACTATTGTAGTTTTTAATCGCAGCATCTAAATTAAAAAAATATTGTAATTCTAATATCAGCATTTAAACAATAAAACTAACTAACTAGTAAAAATGAAAAAAATGTATATTTATAGTCATTTTAATGTCATCAATATTTAAACATTAAAAATAACTGTCAGTGTAAAAAATATATTTTTTAATTTAAGCATGAAAACCACCTCAGTCACTGGAAATATTGTAATTTCAGTGTCAACTATTAAACAATAAAGCTATTTTTTTTTACTGTAAATATTGTAGTTTTAAAGTCACCATTTAAAAAATAAAATTAACATTTTCACTATTTTATTGTTAATGCGAGCATTTAAACATTAAAATTAATTCAATCCCTTAAGTATTGTAATTTTAATGTCAGCAGCATTTAAAAAATAAAAGTAACTTTCTCACTGTAAATATTGTCATTTTATTGCCAGGATTCAAACAATAAAAGTAACTCTATTATTGTCAATATTGTCATTTTATTGGCAACTACATTTTAACAATGATACTGCACTGTCATTGTAAATATTTTCATTATAATGTCAGCATTTTAACAATAAAAATAACTTTGTCATTGTAAATATTGTCATTTTATCGTCAACACCATTTTAACCAAATGACTAACTCTGTCATTAAATATTGCAATTATATTGTCTGCATTTAAACAATAAAATACGTCTTTATAAATATTGTAGTTTGTAATCAACAGCAATTAAACAGTAAAGATAAGAATGTTAAAAAGCCTATTTATTCCAATAGCGACGTCGACGAGGCCATTCAAAAAACAGAAAAAGATTCATCATTGTTGTAGTTCATCACTGAGCGATGTTATGTTCATTGTAAAATAGCCCAAAGGTGAGAATGGCGCACCTGGAAGGATCCCAGGCCCAACTCAAACACCAGCCTCTCCTGCTTGCTGACGTTCTCGGGTAAGAAGACAAAGACAGTGTAGTGGATCCCGAAGAGAGGAATCAGCAGCAGAGTGGAACGTGCCAACCGCCTGCCCAAAAACAACAAAGGTTGCGACACCATAGAGGCTAACATTCAACATTTTCTCACTGACTTACAAGTAAATACTGGACTCATTTCCTCCGATATCTGGAGACTGCAGTTTCTGAACGAGGATGACGATGATGCCAACGAAGAGGACAAAATTGATCTGTACATAAAGAGAGAAGAAAAGATCTAAACCGTCCATATTACTTATAGTGGCTGTGAGCAGAATGGACACATTTTATTAACTATATTTTCAAACGGGGTACAACACTAATGTTAAATGTACTTTAAGTGGATGATACTTTAAAAAAATGTTTATTCTTATAGCAATACAGTCGTTAAAGTTAAGGATTTTTGTGATTTCTGATTGTTTGTGAGGGCACCAAAGGGACTTCTGTGTGTGTTTGGCAGAGCAGCCCAAACAGCAGAGTTGAGCTTGTCGTTGCTCTTTTAGTTTGTTTTTAAAGAGACAGTTCTTTCTTTTTCTCTGTTTAGCTGAACTGCACCAATTTTGTGAAGAGGAGTGGTCAGAAATTCAACCAGAAGTTTGCCAGAAGCTTGTGGATGACTACCAATATCACTTTATTGCAGTGAAACTTGCCAAGAGACGTGTAAGCAAATATTAACATTGCTGTACGTATACTTTTGACCCAGCACATTTGCTCACATTTTCAGTAGACACATAATAAACTCATACAAGAAGCAAACTTCATGAATGTTTTTAGTGAGCAACAAGTGAAGTGAAGTGAATTATATTTATATAGCGCTTTTTCTCTAGTGACTCAAAGCGCTTTACATAGTGAAACCCAATATCTAATTTACATTTAAAGCAGTGTGGGTGGCACTGGGAGCAGGTGGGTCAAGTGTCTTGCCCAAGGACACAACGGCAGGGACTAGGATGGCACAAGCGGGGATCGAACCTGCAACCCTCAAGTTGCTGGCACGGCCGCTCTACCAACCTAACTCTACCAACCTAACTCTACCAACCTAACTCTACCAACCTAACTATACCAACCTAACTCTACCAACCTAACTCTACCAACCTAACTATACCAACCTAACTCTACCAACCTAACTATACCAACCTAACTATACCAACCTAACTCTACCAACCTAACTCTACCACCCAGTATGTTTTCCAATCACTACATTACAAAAAAATAAGAGTTGTAGAAAGTATTGGAAAACATGATATTATGTCATTTACAAGCGTATATAAACTTTTGACCACCACTGTATATTAATCCCATTTTAAAAAATCCAAAAACATATTGATGTTTTTACATTTCTTATAAAATAATTAATGCAATAATTAAACGTTTTAGTGCATATAAACCAGTGTTTTTCAACCTTTTTTGAGCCAAAGCACATTTTCTGTGTTGACAAAATGTGGAGTCACACCACCAGCAGAAATCATTAAAAAAAGAAACTGGGTTGACAGTAAAAAGTTGTTGTTGCAATTGTTGGATATGACTTTAAAGCATAAGCAAGCATGCATGACTATAGCTCTTGTCTCAAAGTAGGTGTACTGTCACCACCTGTCACATCACACCCTGACTTATTTGCACTTTTTTGCTGTTTTCCTGTATATAGTGTTTTACTTCTTGTCTTGTGCTCCTATTTTGGTGGCTTTTTCTCTTTTGTTGGTATTTTCCTGTAGCAGTTTCATGTCCTCCTTTGAGCGATATTTCTACTTTGTTTTAGCAATCAAGAATATTTCAGTTGTTTTAATTCTTCTTTGTGGAGACATTGTTGATTGTCATGTTCGGATGTACTGTCACACTTGGAACGTATGATGATGCAGGATTTTGTTCTCCCAAGGATGCAAAGGACACTCCAGACAAAAACGTAAAGGTATGATGATTTAATAGAATAAAACTGACTTGGACGAAACCAAAAGAGCTAGCATGGGAGCTAGGTAACACTAAAGGGCCTTAGCATGGAAGCTAAGGCTAACACTTAGCATAGAGTCTGGAACCAGAAACATAAACGCGACTGTTGCTTACCGCAAACAAGGAACCCAGAACAAGCAATAAAAAGAGCATGCTTAAACATAGTCTCCTGATTGGACACAGGTGTGTCCCAAAAAACTGACGCAGGCGAAAATCATACGTAACTATGGTGACAAAACAAACAAGGAAGTGCAGCCAGAAACTAAATAAGTACAAAAGTAACAGAACATAATACAAAAGGAGTCAAAAATCTAAACATAATATGATCCAGGCAGCGGATTATATTATGTACTTTGTGGACGCCGACTTTGCTCCACAGTAAGTCTTTGCTGTCGTCCAGCATTCTGTTTTTGTTGACTTTGTAGCCAGTTCAGTTTTAGTTTGGTTCTGCATAGCCTTCCCTAAGCTTCAGTGCCTTTTCTTAGGGGCACTCACCTTTTTGTTTGTTTTTGATTTAAGCATTAGATACCTTTTTACCTGAACACTGCCTCCCGCTGTTTCCGACATCTACAAAGCAATGAGCTACCTGCTGCCACCTACTGATAAGGAAGAGTATTACAGGGTTACTCTGCCGATCTCTAGACAACACCCACACTCAACAACAACACAACATTTGCAGACTAGAATTACTGCTTTGCAAAAAATACCCAAATAGGCGAAATGAGATCATCTAACCACAGCACACCAGACTGTATCTCACGGCACAGTGGTTGAAAAACACATAGCAGGTGTGTGTGTGTAGGGGACGTGGGGTTTAGAGGGGTCCTCTCTGGGTCTTGTGTACGGGGGCCCAGACTTTGCTGCTTGGCCCTTGCCTTCAAGGGACTAGACAAGCATGACTTGGAGCGCAAAGTTGTATTTTTGGACATGAAAGTGTGTTTCTGTCATGACTTGTTCAGGATGCAATGAGTTAATAAAGTACCATGATGGAGGCCAGCACAGGTCCCTTGATTACCCACCAGATGGCAGCATTGTCGTTCATGTCCCAGCAGCTGAAAGTGCAACATCTCTACTGACAACACTGCATCCAGCAAGTCACATCATTCCACACAAGAAGAACTTACCCAATATCATCCAAATGAAACCTCAGCACGGCCCAGACGGTCACACACAGGGTGGGAGCTCCTGCAACACAACAACATCTCAACAATATTCTTCTGTCCACTGCAAGTGCATCGTGTGACAAGCCTCACTCACCCCAGCCCACGCCGATGTACCAGTAGAAGTATCTTCTTTCCGGGAAGAAGGTCTCCACCAGCAGAGTGAAGAGGTAGAGACCCTCGATGAAGAGCCAGAAGTAGTTGGAGAGGACGCAGTAATGGAAGAACACCAACACTGATCGACATTCCAGCTGAGAGGCCACAACACACACACACACACACCTGAGGAGATGGCCTGCTGACCTCTGCGTGTGTGTGTGTGTGTGTGTGTGTGTGTGTGTGTGTGTGTGTGTGTGTCTGCGTGTGTCTGCGTGTGTGTGCGTGCGTGCGTGTGTGTGTGTTTGTGTGTGTCTGCGTGTGTGTGTGTGTGTGTGTGTGTGTGTGTGTGTGTGTCTGCGTGTGTCTGCGTGTGTGTGCGTGCGTGCGTGTGTGTGTGTGTGTGTGTGTGTGTGTGTGTGTGTGTGTGTGTGTGTGTGTGTGTGTGTGTGTGTGTGTGTGTGTTACTCACAGTGTGTACGAAGCAGTGCTCGCTGTCCTGGGAGTATAAGACGCCATCTTTGATGAAGACAGAAATAGCTCTCAGGATGAAGGACACAAATAAGTTCATGTGGATGAAATTTCTGGTACAGTGCAGCTTCCTGTGTGGACAAAGTGGACGACTCCTAAGGACGATGGTCAAACGCTGACATGCTGGCACAGCACACAAGTCATTGTTTGATTGCCCAGGATTTTGCAAGTTTACCTCCTAGCAAAGCCAGGATTTAGTTTCATGGTCACTTTATTTGAACATAACAAAAAACTAACGAATGTTAGAAAGGTTTTACAAACCCTGTTTCCATATGAGTTGTGTTAGATGTAAATATAAACAGAATACAATGATTTGCAAATCCTTTTCAAGCCTTATTCAGTTGAATATGCTACAAAGACAACATATTTCATGTTCAAACTCATAAACATTTTTTTTGTTTGCTAATTATCATTAACTTTAGAATTTGATGCCAGCAACACGTGACAAAGAAGTTGGGAAAGGTGGCAATAAATACTGATAAAGTTGAGAAATACTCATCAAACACTTATTTGGAACATCCCACAGGTGTGCAGGCTAATTGGGAACAGGTGGGTGCCATGATTGGGTATAAAAACAGCTTCCCAAAAAATGCTCAGTCTTCCACAAGAAAGGATGGGGCGAGGTACACCCCTTTGTCCACAACTGTGTGAGCAAATAGTCAAACAGTTTAAGAACAACCTTTCTCAAAGTGACATTGCAAGAAATTTAGGGATTTCAACATCTACGCTCCATAATATCATCAAAAGGTTCAGAGAATCTGGAGAAATCACTCCACGTAAGCGGCATGGCCGGAAACCAACATTGAATGACCGTGACCTTCCATCCCTCAGACAACACTGTATCAAAAACTGACATCAATCTCTAAAGGATATCACCACATGGGCTCAGGAACACTTCAGAAAACCACTGTCACTAAATACAGTTTGTCGCTACATCTGGAAGTGCAAGTTAAAGCTCTACTATGCAAAGCGAAAGCCATTTATCAACAACATCCAGAAACGGCGCCGGCTTCTCTGGGCCCAAGATCATCTAAGATGGACTGATGCAAAGTGGAATAGTGTTATGTGGTCTGATGAGTCCACATTTCAAATTGTTTTTGGAAATATTCGACATTGTGTCATCCGGACCAAAGGGGAAGCGAACCATGCAGACTGTTATCGACGCAAAGTGTAAAAGCCAGCATGTGTGATGGTATGGGGGTGCATTAGTGCCCAAGGCATGGGTAACTTACACATCTGTGAAGGCACCATTAATCCTGAAAGGTACATACAGGTTTTGGAACAACATATGCTGCCATCTAAGCGCCGTCTTTTTCATGGACGCCCCTGCTTATTTTAGCAAGACAATGCCAAGCCACATTCAGCATGTGTTACAACAGCGTAACTTTGTAGTGAAAGAGTGCGGGTACTAGACTGGCCCGCCTGTAGTACAGACCTGTGTCCCATGGAAAATGTGTGGCACATTAATTATGTGGCGTCAAATACCACAACGGAGACTGTTGAACAACTTAAGCTGTACATCAAGCAAGAATGGGAAACTATTCCACTTCAAAAATTGTTCTCCTCAGTTCCCAACACTGGTAAAAATGCCTCTGTGCCAAGTTTTTGCAATGTGTTGCTGCCATTAAATTCTAAGGTAATGATTATATGCAACAACAACAAAATATATATATCTACCAGTTCGAACGTTAATTATCTTGTCTTTGAAGTCTATTCAATTGAATTTAAGTTGAAAAGGATTTGCAAATCATTGTATTCTGTTTTTTTTTCCCATTCAAACAATATGCCAACTTAACTGTTTTGGGGTTTTGTACTATTATCACCTTTGGTATCAGCACTGCCATTTTATGAATGGATCTGCCCTCCTCTTTTGTGTCGCGTATTGCAATGCTGACTCACCAACTGTTGTTGTTGTTGTTGTATTATCCTCGCTCTCGCTCTCATTAATCTATGTATTCATTTCCTGTTAATAACTGCTCACTTTCTACTGTTACACACTTCCTTCTCCACTTCTTCAACATGACTAAACACTTACTACTTAGTGTGGTCCAAAGCTAGCTTAGCAGTTAGCTTAGCTATTAGGATGCTTGCTACTGGCTGTGTAACATGTTTAGCATCGTCCTCCAGTGATAATATTACATGATGATGATAAGTTTTTCAACTTGTTTCAGTCGGGGTCCACCTTCATCAATTCCTGGTAAAGTGGACTGGACTACAAAAGCACCACGAAGATGCTTGGTGAGAAAGAGAGCACTACTGCTGTGATCATACTGATGATCCCCCTTGTGGGCCAAAGTCTCACCTGAACCTGCACAGGATGACCATGGCTGTGGTGAGGGACAGCAAAGACGTGCTGTAGCCAACTGTGTACAAAGCCTTCACTGACAGAAAGTGCATTTCCTGGTGAAACACAGGAAAACATCTTGGTTGACAAAGGTGGAAATAGGAAGAGAATTGTCTGCTCCTGAAAATGAACCTGGCAGCGTCTACTCGTAACATTAATACGTTTTTGAGTAACGGGTACTTGAAAGGCCCATATCCATTGCCAGAAGCGATATGCCGCATTTCCCCAGCTAGGAGCAGGTAAAATTATTATTTTACTCACCTAATTGAGTTTTTATCGTCCTGGTTTATGGTTACTTCAAAACTGATATAGTTACCATTTTGAGCAAAACAGAAACAGTAAAGTATCAGTAGAGTGGAACAACCAGTTGCCTCTACTATAGTGAAGCTAATATCATTTATTTATGATTCATGACACTTAAGGACTTCCAAAGTGTGTGGATAAATAGATATGATCAAAGTAGTATCAATCTCATGGAGATATCCGAGCCATTTTGAGAGATAACGAGGAAACCAGTCACGCGATCTGTGAAGTAACGTTACGGATCACTGCTCCCTTCCTCATCAACAACAATGCTAATCAAGCAGACTTTGAGAGGGATCAATTATGAGCCAGAACCTTATATTTTTGAGCCCGAACACAAAGAGGATGAGCAATAAGTTTTAGAAGGCAAGTGATGGATGCCGTTTTAATTAACACTGTAATCATCTGCAGCATCGCTAGTTGCTGAACATACACACTAAACATTTTAAACCATAAGAAAATAAACACTTACTGTAATATTTCCACTCTCGCTGGGATGCCGACCGACGGGACGCTCACATAATTCTGTTTGGATAAAGAATAAATCTTAATCCACAAGTAGGATTTTTTTTTTAAATTGTTCCTGGAGAAAGCGTCTTTCCGGGTCTTTTCCGCCATCTCTTAATGTGAAAGTGGACCAGCCTGTCGGACCATGGTCACCTGTGTCTACTACCAGGTGAGAGATGCATGAACTAGAATCTAGAATTTAGTATTGCAAGTTTGAGACAAAAGTAGAAGCAGACAATTGCTTATAGTGTGTCAACAATAGCATTGTTAGCTAGAATTAGATCATTGCTTCGCTAAAATAGTCCGTCTGCATTAGCGTTTAAATTAACAATATCACTCACATTTGGTGAATTTTCATGTCCAGTAAATGAAGTATTGTTGGCGCTTTCTGGATGTTTTTAAAGAGGGTGAAATGAGCGCAACAGAGGATTCTTGATCTGTTGTTAGCTATTTATTTACAATTTCGAATGCATAAAAAAAGTTTTGGTCTTACATAAGGATTGTGAGCAATTTTTACAATTTTTGCATATTTTCAGCATGAATGATCTGATAATATGATCAAAGTGCAGAAACGTTTTCTACAGTGTTGTCAATCTCTGGTAATCGCAGAAGGTATTCAGAGCGGAATATTCCAAATGGCTGACTGAAATTGTGGCATTTTGTGACGTTTAAACAGTATTTTCACACACTCTGCAGATTGTAAATACGATTGGAAATGGTTTAATGGATACAATGAAACAAAAATATGCATATAAAGTCACCTTGTTATTCCACTCCATTGGTACTTTAAAGAAAATGGCCATGTATGGACTTTTCTTCTCTTCCATAGATTACATAGCCTGTGTTTCCTCAGGCTCTTTCAGCGTTTCCCCAAGAATCTTGAGAAAAACCTCAGTAGAAGAGGACACAAAATAGCATACTAGCAATTTATGTTTTTCTGACATACATATATATATATATATATATATATATATATATATATATATATATATATATATATATATATATATATATATATACATTTCAGGCTCCAGTACTCTGGAATGCCCTCCCGGTAACAGTTCGAGATGCCACCTCAGTAGAAGCATTTAAGTCTCACCTTAAAACTCATTTGTATACTCTAACCTTTAAATAGACTCCCTTTTTAGACCAGTTGATCTGCCGTTTCTTTTATTTTTCTCCTATGTCCCACTATCCCTTGTGGAGGGGGTCCGGTCCGATCCAGTGGCCATGTACTGCTTGCCTGTGTATCGGCTGGGGACATCTCTGCGCTGCTGATCCGCCTCCACTTGGGATGGTTTCCTGCTGGCTCCGCTGTGAACAGGACTCTCGCTGCTGTGTTGGATCCGCTTTGGACTGGACTCTCGCGACTGTGTTGGATCCATTGTGGATTGAACTTTCACAGTATCATGTTAGACCCGCTCGACATCCATTGCTTTCCTCCTCTCCAAGGTTCTCATAGTCATCATTGTCACCGACGTCCCACCGGGTGTGAGTTTTCCTTGCCCTTATGTGGGCCTACCGAGGATGTCGTAGTGGTTTGTGCAGCCCTTTGAGACACTAGTGATTTAGGGCTATATAAGTAAACATTGATTGATTGATTGATATGTGTGTGTGTATATATATATATGCATACATATATACATATATTCATATGTGTGTATATATGTATGTATATATATATATATATATATATATATATATATATATATATATATATATATATATATATATATATATATATATATATATATATATATATATATATATATATATATATATATATATATATATATATATATAACTGTATATTTTGGTGGGAATTTTACCTGTGATTTTACCCTCATTTTTAGGTGCAGAAGTATGCAAGGAGTAGCAATGATGTTCTCTAGTACATTATAGAGGACCTTTGATCGCTGTAGCCCTAAACTGAACACTTTCATGTTGGTATAGTTTAAATCCATCCATCCATCCATCATCTAATCAATTGTTGTAAAGTATAATATTTTTTCAGCAGACTAATAAGCGGTTCAGTATTTACAGAGAATAATAAGATCATGTTGATGAGAAAGTCAGCTGTGTTGTTAAGTGTCATGTTGTCTTTGCCGCACACCATTGAAGGTTTGTGTGTGTACTTCATTAGTATAAACATTCTGATCAGTAATGATGTTTTCATGTCACTGAAAACATTGCCTGTATACTGAAAAAAAAAAGTTGTTTATGCTAGAATGAAGTCCCTTTGGGATGACTGCTTGTGTACAAACCGGATGAGTGTTGTTTCCTGGCTGGTCTAAACAAGCGTCGTAGTAGTGAGGGAACGTGTCCGACCATCCAAACTCAGTACAGTTTCGACTGATCGTCCCCAGTTCTGCAAACGTAACACAATCATTACTACAGATGAGTATCTTTCACATTTACACCGATACGGTACCATCTCACAATTGCTGGGAATTGATACCAGTACCCAGTACTTTGGATATTTTTGTGTGTAATAAATGTCAGTTTATTTGAGTTTTGAAAATCCACAGAAAATGTATTTAACATTTACTGAGTAAGCTGATAATGTTTTGTTCAGTTGTTGTACACTTCTGAGTCTCATTTGCAAGTATGTATTTATTTTGGTTTGTCCTTTGTGCGTTGACACAGTCAGGAAGTAGTCTTTGCCATTAAATTGAATGTACCAGACTTGTCTTTTGCTGAACCCTATAAAGTGTTTGTACTTTTACAAAAGACTTGGGAAATTGTGTTAGATGTAAATATAAACAGAATACAATGATTTGCAAATCCTTTTCAAGCCATATTCAGTTGAATATGCTACAAAGACAACATATTTCATGTTCAAACTCATAAACTTTATTTTTTGTTGTTGCAAATAATCATTAACTTTAGAATTTGATGCCAGCAACACGTGAAAAAGAAGTTGGGAAAGGTGGCAAAAAAAAATGATAAAGCTGAGGAATGCTCATCAAACACTTATTTGGAACATCCCACAGGTGTGCAGGCTAATTGGGAACAGGTGGGTGCCATGATTGGCTATAAAAACAGCTTCCCAAAAAATGCTCAGTCTTTTATAAGAATGACTGAGCAAGAAAAAAACATATGCTGCCATCTAAGTGCCATCTTTTTCATGGACGCCCCTGCTTATTTTAGCAAGACAATGCCAAGCCACATTCAGCACGTGTTACAACAGCGTGGCTTCGTAAAAAAAGAGTGTGGGTACTTTCCTGGCCCGCCTGCAGTCCAGACCTGTCTCCCATGGAAAATGTGTGGCGCATTATGAAGCGTAAAATAGGACAGCGGAGACCCCGGACTGTTGAAGGACTGAAGCTCTACATAAAACAAGAATGGGAAAGAATTCCCCTTTCAAAGCTTCCACAATTAGTTTCCTCAGTTCCCAAATGTTTATTGAGTGTTGTTGAAAGAGAAGTTGATGTAACACAGTGGTGAACATGCCCTTTCCCAACTACTTTGGCACGTGTTGCAGCCATGAAATTCTAAGTTTATGAGTTTGAACATCAAATATGTTGTCTTTGTAGCATATTCAACTGAATATGGCTTGAAAAGGATTTGCAAATCATTGTATTCTGTTTATATTTACATCTAACACAATTTCCCAACTCATATGGAAACGGGGTTTGTAAGTCTATTGTACTTATTACGCACCAGCTTTTTGAAATTCGCCATGTAAAATCGCTAAAGCAATCAGTAGCATGTATGTAAATTAGCATTAAGCTAGTGCATTTTGAAATATGGAACCTTAGCATATATGTGAATTAGCATTAAGCTAGTGCATTTTGAAATATGGAACTTTACCTTTTGAGCGTTTTCTATCAGGCGTTCTTGCTTTGTTGGCATAGAAAATTGCAACATTATTAGCTAGAGGTGGTTCACTACAAATACCAGCGTTTAAACCGGTGCTTAAAAATGTACACAAAGATATCTAAATGCTGTATTGTTGGAGTTGATGTTAACTGGTACCTGGTAGTACCAACATAGTTCAGCAGGTACCATTAAAGAAATGTAAATCATGTGCTCCTATTTCTGCCTTTTCCAATCCGCACGGGACGCAATCAAGGTTTGTTTGAATGAGAGGCAAGTACGCTGACAACCGAGCTAAAAGCCTGGATTATCAACTTGATAGCCAGCATTGCTATTGAAGTCGTCACGGATGGAACTTTACTGGCGTACTCATAGCTTAATAGTTTAGCCACAGTGGCTGGCCTCTGTTTGACCTAACCCTCATCATGACATTACTTCTAATTGTACTGTTGCCACATAAGCTACTTAAGTACATACTTAAGTACATACTCAAGTACATACTCAAGTACATACTCAAGTACATACTCAAGTACATGACATGAAAGTGATTCAGCGGCAACAAGTAGTTAGTCGTATAAACAGAAAGCCGATGTAACTCTCAAAACGTATAATAAGTACTTTAATGACTTGCACTTTGGAAAATGTTCAAAGGTCTTAAAAATGCCATAGTAGAAATGTAGACTCCTTAAAAGGAGTTGTACCTTGGTCCCTGACATAAATATCATATTTCGCTGTATTTCCTAAGAAAGGCAAAGCACTTTGAATCAGTGACTCACCAAAGTCTTCCTTGCTGGTGGCGTGAGAGAAGATGTCAGGGCAGGTGACCTGAACCACGTCCCCGATCCTGGCAGGTTGCCAACAGGTCAGGTTGTCCCACATCCACGGACACCCTGGAACACCACAAGTACGGACTCAGTACTTCTTGTTCTCACAGCGACTCAGGCTGTGTCCGGAGAGAACTGCACTACTAAGATCCCACAGAACAGCTGCAAACTACACAATTGTGTCTACTATTGCAGGTGATTTACTAATACTGCACAGTTCAGAATAACAAAAGTGTTGCGAGCCACACCATTTAAACAAGGTTGTTTGCGTGTACTACTAGATGTCACCATGGAGACACTCATTTTCCTTCACATTCATGACATCATGCTCCATCCTGCTGTGTTTTGTTATTTCGTGGAACATGCGGCACATAAGTACAATGTGCACCACCTTTTCTGCGCTATTACAAGCAGGTCCACAGACCTCAGACCTCGTCTCCCCATATTGAAGACTCTCAACACAGTGGATTGCACTTCCAACACACCTTTAGAATCCAACTTCCCTACTAAATTTAAAAATCATGGCTCAGGTCAACCTTTACCTGATCTGAACCAAAATTGATCCCCAGCAACTTTCCGCAACATCAAACAGGTTTATATGTGGTTATAGTGTATATATATATATATATATATATATATATATGTGGTTATAGTGTGTGTATATATATATATATATATATATATTTATATGTGGTTATAGTATATATATACATATATATATCTATATGTGGTTATAATGTATATATATATTTATATTTGGTTATAGTGTATGTATATATATATATTTTTTTTTTTATATGTGGTTATAGTGTATATATATATATATTTAGATGTGGTTATAATGTATATATATATTTATATGTGGTTATAAAGTATATATATATATATAAAGTATATATATATATATATAAAGTATATATATATATATGTGGTTATAGTGTACATATATTTTCTCATTCTATTTTGCACACTCTTGTAGGTCAACATGTACATAGTGTTATGTTTATAGTGTACATGCCCCCCAACCCCCATTTTTTGTATATATTGTTTTTCAAATCACCTGACAGGTATGCTGTGTATGTGTATGTACATAATTTATCAATTTTTTTACATAGTTTTTTATACATGTTACAGGTTATATATATTTTATTATTGAATGTATCGTATATGATGGATATTTAATGGACCACAATGGAAACAAGCCTTTTGGCTTTTTGTGCCATTATTTGCCTTTTCAAAGCATAAAATTGATTCAATTCTTTAAGATGTCAATAAACTTCTCAATCAATCAAAAGTCTTCTAGTGCGATCTAGATGATGGAACCCACTTTTTAGCGTGGTAGACTTACAGAAATGGTGCACTGGAATGAAATGCAGTGGTGCAAGATGTTCTTCATTATCGGAGATATCTTGATTTATTTTGGTGAGATCAGCCCCTTCAGTTATCCAGCAATTCAAAATGAAATTACTGGATAGACGATATGTTTGGTTAACAATGAATAGGATAGTGTTTTTCATTGAATAGAATAGACTAGAAGTACTTTATTGATCCCTGGGGGGAAATTCAGCACCACAGTTAGCTTACAATAGACAATAAACACTTAGGTATTTTTTACATGTGAATAATATAAATACAGTCTATTATACAGCATTATTCACATGTGAATAATATAAATACAGTCTATTATACAGCATTATTCACAGGTGAATAATATAAATACAGTCTATTATACAGCATTATTCACATGTGAATAATATAAATACAGTCTATTATACAGCATTATTCACATGTGAATACTATAAATACAGTCTATTATACAGCATTATTCACAGGTGAATAATATAAATACAGTCTATTATACAGCATTATTCACATGTGAATAATATAAATACAGTCTATTATACAGCATTATTCACATGTGAATAATATAAATACAGTCTATTATACAGCATTATTCACATGTGAATAATATAAATACAGTCTATTATACAGCATTATTCACAGGTGAATAATATAAATACAGTCTATTATACAGCATTATTCACATGTGAATAATATAAATACAGTCTATTATACAGCATTATTCACATGTGAATAATATAAATACAGTCTATTATACAGCAGCATTCACATGTGAATAATATAAATACAGTCTATTATACAGCATTATTCACATGTGAATAATATAAATACAGTCTATTATACAGCATTATTCACAGGTGAATAATATAAATACAGTCTATTATACAGCATTATTCACATGTGAATAATATAAATACAGTCTATTATACAGCATTATTCACATGTGAATATTATTAATACCGTCTATTATACAGCATTATCCACATGTGAATAATATAAATACAGTCTATTATACAGCATTATTCACATGTGAATAATATAAATACAGTCTATTATACAGCATTATTCACAGGTGAATAATATAAATACAGTCTATTATACAGCATTATTCACATGTGAATAATATAAATACAGTCTATTATACAGCATTATTCACATGTGAATAATATAAATACAGTATATTATACAGCAGCATTCACATGTGAATAATATAAATACAGTCTATTATACAGCATTATTCACATGTGAATAATATAAATACAGTCTATTATACAGCAGCATTCACATGTGAATAATATAAATACAGTCTATTATACAGCATTATTCACATGTGAATAATATAAATACAGTCTATTATACAGCATTATTCACAGGTGAATAATATAAATACAGTCTATTATACAGCATTATTCACATGTGAATAATATAAATACAGTCTATTATACAGCATTATTCACATGTGAATAATATAAATACAGTCTATTATACAGCATTATTCACATGTGAATAATATAAATACAGTCTATTATACAGCATTATTCACAGGTGAATAATATAAATACAGTCTATTATACAGCATTATTCACATGTGAATAATATAAATACAGTATAATATACAGCATTATCCACATGTGAATAATATAAATACAGTCTATTATACAGCATTATTCACATGTGAATAACATAAATACAGTCTATTATACAGCATTATTCACATGTGAATAATATAAATACAGTCTATTATACAGCATTATTCACATGTGAATAATATAAATACAGTCTATTATACAGCATTATTCACATGTGAATAATATAAATACAGTCTATTATACAGCATTATTCACATGTAAATAATATAAATACAGTCTATTATACAGCATTATTCACATGTGAATAATATAAATACAGTCTATTATACAGCATTATTCACATGTAAATAATATAAATACAGTCTATTATACAGCATTATTCACATGTGAATACTATAAATACAGTCTATTATACAGCATTATTCACATGTGAATAACATAAATACAGTCTATTATACAGCAGTATTCACATGTGAATAATATAAATACAGTCTATTATACAGCATTTTTCACATGTAAATAACATAAATACAGTCTATTATACAGCATTATTCACATGTGAATAATATAAATACAGTCTATTATACAGCATTATTCACATGTGAATAACATAAATACAGTCTATTATACAGCAGTATTCACATGTGAATAATATAAATACAGTCTATTATACAGCATTATTCACATGTAAATAACATAAATACAGTCTATTATACAGCATTATTCACATGTGAATAATATACATACATTATACATTTAAGTACAGTCAAAAAGGAGTCTGATGGCTGTCAGTATGAACATTATTATTATTTATTACATATTAACATTGTTCTCTGTTTGGATTCATTTCACTTGATCAGACTTTTTATAACTTTCCACACAACTAAACAATGTTAGTATGTATAATTTGTGCTGATATTGTGTATCTGATCAATATCAGTATCATACTCAAGGCTCCAATATTAGTACGATACTGATGTGTACCTGCTAATTGGATATTCCTTTTGGTCGATTATTTGCTTTTTAACCATTTTGAAATGAGATTAAAGAGAAATAGATAAATAAAAGTGCCACGTCCGTACTACAAAGTAAAATTCTTACCAAATTCTGAATGGTTTCCAGGGTGGTTTAAAGCCATCATTTCCAAACATTTGTCCTCCTCCCTCCTGGTGACACAGATGGAGAGGACCTGCTGACTTGGAAGCTGGAAAATAGAGAAAGCACACAAAATAGTTTCATGAAAGTGAAACTATTAAACTCCATAACATCAAGAAATAACCTCCTTGCCACCGGGTCTTGCTGTGCCAGTTGATCATTTTCAATAAACACATCACACATGAAAATACAGCCTTATAATCTCCAAATTAAAACTTTTTAACTGTATTTTTGCGCATAAGAAACTTCTCCATGTGAACTTTGCTCCAGACTTCTTAAATTGTTCAAGCTTGTCATACGTCGCTCATTCCAGCGACTGGCACATTACTGCCACAAGTGGTGGAAACGTGCATTGCTACTTCACGGCAGTTTTTTCCAAAATATAGACAAAGTATCTACTGATAACGTGAATCATTTTTTATTATTTTATTTATTTTTATTTTTTTCCCCAAGATGGCGCTGCTGTAGTGGCAGCTGTTGGCAGGAGTTCTGTGCTCTTGTGTCATCCTTTTGTGTTTCCCTCTTCTTTTCATGTCTTACTATATTTTTTTGCCTTTTGGTCCGGGACCCTTTGGGACTGTGTGACAAGGGGTGGCACTTTTGTGACCTCTGTGGTGCTTTTTTTTGTGGACTTCTGGATCTGCCTCCCGGGAGCCTTTTGGCCATGGAGACCAGCTGCTGGGTCTCTGCCACACCGGAGTCTGTTTGGAGAGACTGGAGGAGATGTGGTTGAAGAGACAGGACTGCAGAGTTTGGAGAGACTGGAGGAGATGTGGATGAAGAGACAGGACTGCAGAGTTTGGAGAGACTGGAGGAGATGTGGATGAAGAGACAGGACTGCAGAGTTTGGAGAGACTGGAGGAGATGTGGATGAAGAGACAGGACTGCAGAGTTTGGAGATACTGGAGGAGATGCGGATGAAGAGACAGGACTGCAGAATTTGGAGAGACTGGAGGAGATGTGGATGAAGAGACAGGACTGCAGAGTTTGGAGAGACTGGAGGAGATGCGGATGAAGAGACAGGACTGCAGAGTTTGGAGAGACTGGATGAGATGTGGATGAAGAGACAGGACTGCAGAGTTTGGAGAGACTGGAGGAGATGTGGATGAAGAGACAGGACTGCAGAGTTTGGAGAGACTGGAGGAGATGTGGATGAAGAGACAGGACTGGAGAGTTTGGAGAGACTGGAGGAGATGTGGATGAAGAGACAGGACTGCAGAGTTTGGAGAGACTGGAGGAGATGTGGATGAAGAGACAGGACTGGAGAGTTTGGAGAGACTGGAGGAGATGTGGATGAAGAGACAGGACTGCAGAGTTTGGAGAGACTGGAGGAGATGTGGATGAAGAGACAGGACTGCAGAGTTTGGAGAGACTGGAGGAGATGTGGATGAAGAGACAGGACTGCAGTTTGGAGAGACTGGAGGAGATGTGGATGAAGAGACAGGACTGCAGAGTTTGGAGAGACTGGAGGAGATGTGGATGAAGAGACAGGACTGCAGAGTTTGGAGAGACTGGAGGAGATGTGGATGAAGAGACAGGACTGCAGAGTTTGGAGAGACTGGAGGAGATGCGGATGAAGAGACAGGACTGCAGAGTTTGGAGAGACTGGAGGAGATGCGGATGAAGAGACAGGACTGCAGAGTTTGGAGAGACTGGAGGAGATGCGGATGAAGAGACAGGACTGCAGAGTTTGGAGAGACTGGAGGAGATGCGGATGAAGAGACAGGACTGCAGAGTTTGGAGAGACTGGAGGAGATGCGGATGAAGAGACAGGACTGCAGAGTTTGGAGGGACTGGAGGAGATGCGGATGAAGAGACAGGACTGCAGAGTTTGGAGAGACTGGAGGAGATGTGGATGAAGAGACAGGACTGCAGAGTTTGGAGAGACTGGAGGAGATGTGGATGAAGAGACAGGACTGCAGAGTTTGGAGAGACTGGAGGAGATGTGGATGAAGAGACAGGACTGCAGAGTTTGGAGAGACTGGAGGAGATGTGGATGAAGAGACAGGACTGCAGAGTTTGGAGAGACTGGAGGAGATGCGGATGAAGAGACAGGACTGCAGAGTTTGGAGAGACTGGAGGAGATGCGGATGAAGAGACAGGACTGCAGAGTTTGGAGAGACTGGAGGAGATGCGGATGAAGAGACAGGACTGCAGAGTTTGGAGAGACTGGAGGAGATGTGGATGAAGAGACAGGACTGCAGAGTTTGGAGAGACCGGAGGAGATGTGGATGAAGAGACAGGACTGCAGAGTTTGGAGAGACTGGAGGAGATGTGGATGAAGAGACATGACTGCAGAGTTTGGAGAGACTGGAGGGGATGTGGATGAAGAGACAGGACTGCAGAGTTTGGAGAGACTGGAGGAGATGTGGATGAAGAGACAGGACTGCAGAGTTTGGAGAGACTGGAGGAGATGTGGATGAAGAGACAGGACTGCAGAGTTTGGAGAGACTGGAGGAGATGTGGATGAAGAGACAGGACTGCAGAGTTCGGAGAGACTGGAGGAGATGTGGATGAAGAGACAGGACTGCAGAGTTTGGAGAGACTGGAGGAGATGTGGATGAAGAGACAGGATTGCAGAGTTTGGAGAGACCGGAGGAGATGTGGATGAAGAGACAGGACTGCAGAGTTTGGAGAGACCGGAGGAGATGTGGATGAAGAGACAGGACTGCAGAGTTTGGAGAGACTGGAGGAGATGTGGATGAAGAGACAGGACTGCAGAGTTTGGAGAGACTGGAGGAGATGTGGATGAAGAGACAGGACTGCAGAGTTTGGAGAGACTGGAGGAGATGTGGATGGAGAGACAGGATTGCAGAGTTTGGAGAGACCGGAGGAGATGTGGATGAAGAGACAGGACTGCAGAGTTTGGAGAGACCGGAGGAGATGTGGATGAAGAGACAGGACTGCAGAGTTTGGAGAGACTGGAGGAGATGTGGATGAAGAGACAGGACTGCAGAGTTTGGAGAGACTGGAGGAGATGTGGATGAAGAGACAGGACTGCAGAGTTTGGAGAGACTGGAGGAGATGTGGATGAAGAGACAGGACTGCAGAGTTTGGAGAGACTGGAGGAGATGTGGATGAAGAGACAGGACTGCAGAGTTTGGAGAGACTGGAGGAGATGTGGATGAAGAGACAGGACTGCAGAGTTTGGAGATACTGGAGGAGATGCGGATGAAGAGACAGGACTGCAGAATTTGGAGAGACTGGAGGAGATGTGGATGAAGAGACAGGACTGCAGAGTTTGGAGAGACTGGAGGAGATGCGGATGAAGAGACAGGACTGCAGAGTTTGGAGAGACTGGATGAGATGTGGATGAAGAGACAGGACTGCAGAGTTTGGAGAGACTGGAGGAGATGTGGATGAAGAGACAGGACTGCAGAGTTTGGAGAGACTGGAGGAGATGTGGATGAAGAGACAGGACTGGAGAGTTTGGAGAGACTGGAGGAGATGTGGATGAAGAGACAGGACTGCAGAGTTTGGAGAGACTGGAGGAGATGTGGATGAAGAGACAGGACTGGAGAGTTTGGAGAGACTGGAGGAGATGTGGATGAAGAGACAGGACTGCAGAGTTTGGAGAGACTGGAGGAGATGTGGATGAAGAGACAGGACTGCAGAGTTTGGAGAGACTGGAGGAGATGTGGATGAAGAGACAGGACTGCAGTTTGGAGAGACTGGAGGAGATGTGGATGAAGAGACAGGACTGCAGAGTTTGGAGAGACTGGAGGAGATGTGGATGAAGAGACAGGACTGCAGAGTTTGGAGAGACTGGAGGAGATGTGGATGAAGAGACAGGACTGCAGAGTTTGGAGAGACTGGAGGAGATGCGGATGAAGAGACAGGACTGCAGAGTTTGGAGAGACTGGAGGAGATGCGGATGAAGAGACAGGACTGCAGAGTTTGGAGAGACTGGAGGAGATGCGGATGAAGAGACAGGACTGCAGAGTTTGGAGAGACTGGAGGAGATGCGGATGAAGAGACAGGACTGCAGAGTTTGGAGAGACTGGAGGAGATGCGGATGAAGAGACAGGACTGCAGAGTTTGGAGGGACTGGAGGAGATGCGGATGAAGAGACAGGACTGCAGAGTTTGGAGAGACTGGAGGAGATGTGGATGAAGAGACAGGACTGCAGAGTTTGGAGAGACTGGAGGAGATGTGGATGAAGAGACAGGACTGCAGAGTTTGGAGAGACTGGAGGAGATGTGGATGAAGAGACAGGACTGCAGAGTTTGGAGAGACTGGAGGAGATGTGGATGAAGAGACAGGACTGCAGAGTTTGGAGAGACTGGAGGAGATGCGGATGAAGAGACAGGACTGCAGAGTTTGGAGAGACTGGAGGAGATGCGGATGAAGAGACAGGACTGCAGAGTTTGGAGAGACTGGAGGAGATGCGGATGAAGAGACAGGACTGCAGAGTTTGGAGAGACTGGAGGAGATGTGGATGAAGAGACAGGACTGCAGAGTTTGGAGAGACCGGAGGAGATGTGGATGAAGAGACAGGACTGCAGAGTTTGGAGAGACTGGAGGAGATGTGGATGAAGAGACATGACTGCAGAGTTTGGAGAGACTGGAGGGGATGTGGATGAAGAGACAGGACTGCAGAGTTTGGAGAGACTGGAGGAGATGTGGATGAAGAGACAGGACTGCAGAGTTTGGAGAGACTGGAGGAGATGTGGATGAAGAGACAGGACTGCAGAGTTTGGAGAGACTGGAGGAGATGTGGATGAAGAGACAGGACTGCAGAGTTCGGAGAGACTGGAGGAGATGTGGATGAAGAGACAGGACTGCAGAGTTTGGAGAGACTGGAGGAGATGTGGATGAAGAGACAGGATTGCAGAGTTTGGAGAGACCGGAGGAGATGTGGATGAAGAGACAGGACTGCAGAGTTTGGAGAGACCGGAGGAGATGTGGATGAAGAGACAGGACTGCAGAGTTTGGAGAGACTGGAGGAGATGTGGATGAAGAGACAGGACTGCAGAGTTTGGAGAGACTGGAGGAGATGTGGATGAAGAGACAGGACTGCAGAGTTTGGAGAGACTGGAGGAGATGTGGATGGAGAGACAGGATTGCAGAGTTTGGAGAGACCGGAGGAGATGTGGATGAAGAGACAGGACTGCAGAGTTTGGAGAGACCGGAGGAGATGTGGATGAAGAGACAGGACTGCAGAGTTTGGAGAGACTGGAGGAGATGTGGATGAAGAGACAGGACTGCAGAGTTTGGAGAGACTGGAGGAGATGTGGATGAAGAGACAGGACTGCAGAGTTTGGAGAGACTGGAGGAGATGTGGATGGAGAGACAGGATTGCAGAGTTTGGAGAGACCGGAGGAGATGTGGATGAAGAGACAGGACTGCAGAGTTTGGAGAGACCGGAGGAGATGTGGATGAAGAGACAGGACTGCAGAGTTTGGAGAGACCGGAGGAGATGTGGATGAAGAGACAGGACTGCAGAGCTGGCACTGAGCGCCGGGACGGACAAACTTTACAGTGTCTTGGCTGGGTGAGCAGGTATCGGACACCTCAGTCTCCTTGGACGTATCCTGGCTCATCCATGCAGACTGGACACTGGCCGAGAGTTGGTTGGCGGCCGAGAGAGGAGTTGGCTCTCTTAGTTGCTTTGTTGGGTCTGCTCCTGTCTCTGGCCATGCTCCCCCCACTCCAGCGGAGGATGGCGTGGAACACTGCAGAGGCTACCACAGTGGATATGTTTGTTTTACTTTTTATTCATAGCTGTATGTAGAAGTGTCTGCTTGTATCTGCTGCTTTAATGTCTTTCATGTCCTTTGTGTTCTTTGATGTCTGATGTTTCCCTTCTTACACACATGTGAGTGGGATGTGTACTATGGCTATGAGTTATTGTTTTTTCCCTTGGCCTCAGTCTGGACCCCCTCTCCAGAGGCCCATGCTTAGACCGATATTTTATTTTTATTTTATTTTAATCTTCTATTTTTTTCTCCCATCCCCCCCTTGTTTACCTGTATCTCACCTTTTTTGTAAGGGACGCTGGAAGTTGGCTGACCCGTCAGTCATCCTGTTCTGTCTCCCTGTAATGTTTGTCTGATCTTGAATGAGATTGTGCTGAACATTTTAATTTTCCTGAAGGAATAAATAAAGTACTATCTAATTTATCTAATCTAATCTAATCTAATTGACTGCTCACTGAGAACAAGAATAACTTTTATCCATCCACATTTAAGTAGTTAAAAAGCTCCTCGGTGGCAAGGCCCCGGGGGTAGATGAAATCCGCCCGGAGTTCCTTAAGGCTCTGGATGCTGTGGGGCTGTCTTGGTTGACAAGACTCTGCAGCATCGTGTGGACATCGGGGGCGGTACCTCTAGATTGGCAGACTGGGGTGGTGGTCCCTCTCTTTAAGAAGGGGGACCGGAGGGTGTGTTCCAACTATGGTGGGATCACACTCCTCAGCCTTCCCGGTAAGGTTTATTCAGGTGTACTGGAGAGGAGGCTACGTCGGATAGTCGAACCTCGGATTCAGGAGGAACAGTGTGGTTTTGGTCCTGGTCGTGGAACTGTGGACCAGCTCTATACTCTGGGCAGGGGTCTTGAGGGTGCATGGGAGTTTGCCCAACCAGTCTACATGTGCTTTGTGGACTTGGAGAAGGCATTGGACCGTGTCCCTCGGGAAGTCCTGTGGGGAGTGCTCAGAGAGTATGGGGTATCGGACTGTCTGATTGTGGCGATCCACTCCCTGTATGATCAGTGTCAGAACTTGGTCCACATTGCCGGCAGTAAGTCGGACACGTTTCCAGTGAGGGTTGGACTCCGCCAAGGCTGTCCTTTGTCACCCATTCTGTTCATAACTTTTATGGACAGAATTTCTAGGCGCAGTCAAGGCGTTGAGGGGATCCGGTTTGGTGGCTGCAGGATTAGGTCTCTGCTTTTTGCAGATGATGTGGTCCTGATGGCTTCATCTGGCCGGGATCTTCAGCTCTCACTGGATCGGTTCGCAGCTGAGTGTGAAGCGACCGGGTTGAGAATCAGCACCTCCAAGTCCGAGTCCATGGTTCTTGCCTGGAAAAGGGTGGATTGCCATCTCCATGTTGGGGAGGAGACCCTGCCCCAAGTGGAGGAGTTCAAGTACCTAGGAGTCTTGTTCACGAGTGAGGGAAGAGTGGATTGTGAGATGGACAGGCGGATCGGTGCGGCGTCTTCAGTAATGCGGACGTTGTACCGATCTGTTGTGGTGAAGAAGGAGCTGAGCCGGAAGGCAAAGCTCTCAATTTACTGTTCGATCTACGTTCCCATCCTCACCTATGGTCATGAGCTTTGGGTCATGACTGAAAGGACAAGATCACGGGTACAAGCGGCCCAAATGAGTTTCCTTTGATCATATGTTTTGTTTATTATATAATTATAATGAATACACAAAATTAAAACATTTAAAAATTAAATAAAACATAAATACAATAAAATTTAAAAAAATGCATTAATCTATCATTTTTATGACCATTTTCATGCATGTGAATCATGCACATGCACAACTTTAATTAGTCAGCTATTTCTCCGTGTCAAAATGGTGCAGGCCTTTAGAAAGTTGAAGAATGCTGAGGGAGGCAGCTGACATCTACACTGGAAACTAAACTAACTTATATTTAGACTTTGAACATTGGAGCATACCATCTGTTGTGATATGCACACACACACACACGCACACACACACACACACACACACACACACACACACACACGCACACACACACACACACACACACACACACACACACACACACACACAAAGAGCATTATTTCCCTGTGTGGGCTCAACACAATTGGGAGCAGCGGCCGCCGTGATCCCCAGGACTCCGCAGCAGGAAGTGGCATCCTGACTATCCTGACTATCCTGACTATCCTGACTATCCTGACTATCATGACTATCATGACTATCATGACTATCCTGACTATCCTGACTATCATGACTATCCTGACTATCCTGACTATCCTGACTATCATGACAATCCTGACTATCCTGACTATCATGACTATCATGACTATCATGACTATCCTGACTATCCTGACTATCATGACTATCCTGACTATCCTGACTATCATGACTATCATGACTATCATGACTATCCTGACTATCCTGACTATCATGACTATCATGACTATCCTGACTATCCTGACTATCCTGACTATCATGACAATCCTGACTATCCTGACTATCATGACTATCATGACTATCATGACTATCCTGACTATCCTGACTATCATGACTATCATGACTATCCTGACTATCCTGACTATCCTGACTATCATGACAATACTGACTATCCTGACTATCCTGACTATCATGACTATCATGACTATCCTGACTATCATGACTATCCTGACTATCCTGACTATCCTGACTATCCTGACTATCCTGACTATCCTGACTATCATGACTATCATGACTATCATGACTATCCTGACTATCCTGACTATCATGACTATCATGACTATCCTGACTATCCTGACTATCCTGACTATACTGACTATCCTGACTATCCTGACTATCCTGACTATCATGACTATCATGACTATCCTGACTATCATGACTATCCTGACTATCCTGACTATCCTGACTATCCTGACTATCATGACTATCATGACTATCCTGACTATCCTGACTATCCTGACTATCCTGACTATCATGACTATCCTGACTATCCTGACTATCCTGACTATCATGACAATACTGACTATCCTGACTATCCTGACTATCATGACTATCCTGACTATCATGACTATCATGACTATCCTGACTATCATGACTATCCTGACTATCCTGACTATCCTGACTATCCTGACTATCCTGACAGGCTCTCCCGGCCGGCGCAGCTGTGTTGTGCTATGCAGGAGTGACAAGAGTGTGAGGTGACTCCTCCATCTTTGTTGTGGCGTCACCATGGATACCTGACCACACATGACTAGTATCTACATCTGTGTTTCCCCCAGAATATCTGTTAGTTAAGGTGGTGTCTCTCCAGGTGGAAGGGGGCGTCATCCCAGACAGAACAGTGTCATGTGGCCTGTCGCCAGCATCACGTCTCCATCTCTTTGCTGCCTGGGGGGCAATAGACTACAGACTGTGGTGAAGTAGGCCGGCTTCGTCGCATGAAGAAGCCTACAATTTTTGGTTGTGTTTTGCGCTCCGTGTGCTGAATGGCAATATATGAATACACACTGCTGATTGGCTGTTAGCACTCTGCATGTAACCAATCAGATGGTTGTGTGGGTGGGACAATGCTGGGTGTTGCAGAGACCTACTGACAGAGGCAGAGGCAGAACTAAGCGGAGCAGCTTGTTAAGACTTTAGTTTAGCACCAAATGATAATATAAGTACATTTAATAAAGGCAAACACAAAAAAGGCAAGAAGAGAAGTATCCTACACTTGTGTTTTGTAAAGTAAATGTGTGGTCAAGGCGGCCTCCTTAAAAACAGAAAGCCTTGATATTGTCTGAGCTCCCTGACGTCAACAACAAACACTCGCTGGTTGAGCGTTGGAGGTTTTGCCAGGTTGGAGAACCTTGTTGATGCAGTCGTGTAAACAGAACACTGCTGGATGTTTGAGGACTAATGTTTGCTTTTGTTGGAATCCAGATGAAAAAAACCACTATAAAATCACTGAAAGTATGTCTGACTGTAAGTAAAAAGAACTTTCATGTCAGTCACTGCATGGCTTGGGCAACAAATCCTCATCCTACTGCTCAGTAGGAGATCAAATACTTATTTACCTCAATCAAAACTTGTTTGTGGACTTTGTTTCATGGGGACAGTGTGGCGCGGTTGGGAGAGTGGCCGTGCCAGCAACCTGAGGGTTCCTGGTTCAATCCCCACATTCTACCAACCTCGTCACGTCCGTTGTGTCCTTGAGCAAGTAACTTCACCCTTGCTCCTGATGGGTCGAGGTTAGGGCCTGCCATCAGTGTGTGAATGTGTGTGTGAATGGGTGAATGTGGAAGTAGTGTCAAAGCGCTTTGAGTACCTTGAAGGTAGAAAAGCGCTGTACAAGTACAACACATTCACCATTCAAATATTTTTTTTAAATGTATTTATTAATAAAAAATAAATAAAATAGGCAAAGATTATTTATGTATTTAATATTTCTATGCTTACTATGGTATATTATTTATTTATTATTTATTTTTTCACTGTTTTGTTACAGAGAAGAGGTAAATGGGATAAATTCAAGGCAGAAGATATTTATCTGTATCCTTCCCCAGGTTTGTGCCCGGAGACAATGTTGTCTCAGGAGGTCTACAGACAATTCCTTCGATGTCAATCTTGGTTTGTGCTCTGCCATGCACTGTCAAGTGTTTGGGTTAGGGTTTGGGTTTCTATACAGGACTGTCTCAGACAATTAGAATATTGTGATAAAGTCTTTTATTTTCTGTAATGCAACTATAAACATGAAAATGTCATACATTCTGGATTCATTACACATCAACTGAAATATTACAAGCCTTTTATTATTTTAATATTGCTGATTATGGCATACAGCTTAAGAAAACTGAAAAATCCTATCTCAAAAAATTGTAATATTTCCTCAGATCAAGTAAAAAACAAAGATTTATAACAGCAAAACCAAATCAAACATTTGAAAATATCAATAAATGCACTCAGTACTTGGTTTGGAATCCTTTTGCAGGGATTACTGCATCAATGCGGCGTGGCATGGAGGCAATCGGCATGTGGCATTGCTGAGGTGTTATGGATGCCCAGGATGCTTCAATAGTGGGCTTTAGCTCATTTGCATTATTGGGCCTGGTGTCTTTCAGCTTCTTCTTCACAATAACCAACACATTCTCTATGGGGTTTAGGTCAGGAGAGTCGGCAGGCCAATGGAGGACAGTAATGCCATGGTCAGTACACCAGTTACTGCTGGTTTTGGCACTGTGGGCAGGTGCCAGATCATGCTGGAAAAAGAAATCATCATCTCCATAGAGCAATACAACAGATGGAGGCATGTACACAGCTGCATTGACTCTGGACTTGATGATAAACAGTGGACCAAAACCAGCAGCTGACATGGCTCCCCAAACCATTGCTGACTGAGGGAACTTCCGTTGTCTAGAGTTCAGGAGTGGCTTGACCATGGGAATACGGCTATTGAAGCTGTATCTGGTGAAAAGCTCTATGGAGATGATGATTTCATTTTCCAACATGATCTGGCACCTGCCCACAGTGCCAAAACCAGCAGTAACTGGTGTAATGACCATGGCATTACTGTCCTCCATTGGCCTGCCAACTCCCCTGACCTAAACCCCATAGAGAATGTGTGAGTTATTGTGAAGAAGAAGCTGAAAGACACCAGACCCAATTATGCAAATGAGCTAAAGGCCGCTATTGAAGCATCCTGGGCATCCATAACACCTCAGCAATGCCACATGCCGATTGCCTCCATGCCACGCCGCATTGATGCAGTAATCCCTGCAAAAAGATTCCCAACCAAGTACTGAGTGCATTTATTGACATTTTCAAATGTTTGATTTGGTTTTGCTGTTATAAATCTTTGTTTTTTACTTGGTCTGAGGAGATATTACAATTTTTTGAGATAGGATTTTTGAGTTTTCTTAAGCTGTATGCCATAATCAGCAATATTAAAATAATAAAAGGCTTGCAATATTTCAGTTGATGTGTAATGAATCCAGAATGTATGACATTTTCATGTTTTTAGTTTCATTACAGAAAATAAAGGACTTTATCACAATATTCTAATTTTCTGAGACAGTCCTGTATCCAAACCGATGTGTGCCTTTCCAAGTCATGTCCCACCGACTGTGGACTCCAATTAGGCTGTAGGAACATCTCAAGGACTATCAGTTGAACTGACTTTTGAGCTTTACAGCAAAGGCTGTGAATACTAATGTGAATGGGATTTCTTAGTTTTTTATTTTTAATACATTTGCCAAATTTCCTCAAAACACTTTTCACATTGTCAGTATGGGGTGTTGTTGGTAGAATTTTGAGGACAAAAAGCGAATACTTTCCGGACGCGCTGCACAGTACATGTAACACCAGCACACTTGACACATATACTGTACATCTATACGTACAGTATTGACCATACACAGTCACGGTGATGTCTGTGACCTAATTAGATGTGAAACAAACGATGACAGATATGATTCAATTAGTGACAGAACATTAGACAGCAAAGGAGACTGCTTGGTGATTAGTCTCGAAACGTTCAACACTTTCCTCCTTTACACCTCAATAAAATAATCAATAAAAACAGTTGAACTACAATACACTACAAGTGCACTACTACAAGTACTACAACAACAAGATACTACAAGTACACACTCCTACAGGTACTATACAGTAAATACATAACAACAGCAGGTACACTACTGTAATTACTACAACTACAATAAACTACAAGTACACTACGACAAGAATTATGACAACAACAAACTACAAGCTCACAACTATAAGTACTACTACTACTACAATTACTACAACTATAACATTCCAACTTAAAGAGGAACACTACTACGTGAAAACTGCAAGTAAGCTACTTCAAATACTACAAGAAACTATAAGTACACCACGACAGGCGCTAAAACGACCGGAAACTACAACCCGACGACCGCAAGTACTACAAGTACACAAAATGACAAGTAGACTACTTCAAGTTCAAGAAACAACATGTACACAACTACAAGTACACAACTGCAATGAAACTACAAGAACATTACTACAAGCAAAAGCAAGTACACTACGACAATTACTACAAATGTAACGTACTAAAGGTACACTACTAATAGTGCTATAACTACAGAGAAAGTAACTACAAGTCCACTACTGCAAGTACTACAATTACAAGAAACTAATGTATGTCAATAACTATTGTCTAAATGTACACACACACACACACACACACACACACACACACATATATATATATATATATATACACACACATATATATATATATTTATATACATATATATATATATCGAACACGTATACATTTACTGTATATACACATACATACATACATATATATATATATATACTGTATATATATGTGTATATATATATATATATATATATATATATACATATATATATATATATATATATATATATATACATATATATATATATATATATATATATATATACATACATATATATATATATATATATATATATATATATATATATATATATATATATATATATATATGTTTATACCAAAATGGATACATGGATGATACAGCAGAGGATTGAGAGAATGTCATGTGATCAGATGAAACCAAAATAGAACTTTTTGGTATAAACTCAACTGGTGGTGTTTGGAGGAAGAAGAATACTGAGTTGCATCCCACGAACACCATACCTACTGTGAAGCATGGGGGTGGAAACATCATGCTTTGGGGCTGTTTTTCTGCTAAGGGGACAGGACGATTGATCCGTGTTAAGGAAAGAATGAATGGGGCCATGTATCCTGAGATTTGGAGCCAAAACCTCCTTCCATCAGTGAGAGCTTTGAATGCTTGACCAAATACTTATTTTCCACCATCATTTACAAATAAATTCTTTAAAATTCCTACAGTGTGATTTCCTGGATTTTTTTTCCACATTCTGTCTCTCACAGTTGAAGTGTACCTATGATGAAAATGACAGACCTCTGTCATCATTTTATGTGGGAGAACTTGCACAATCGCTGGCTGACTAAATACTTTTTTGCCCCACTGTATATATATATATATATATATATATATATGTATATATATATATATATATATATATATATATATATTTATGCATATATACATATATATATATATATATATATATATATATAAACATGGTTGTATTTGTTTATAACTTCCAGTTCTAATACTTCAGCTATACAACTGTTTGAGTACTGCACCCTCATAATGTAGTAAAAGTTGTAGTAATCCTGCAACTAGACATGTATAGGCGAGTATGACAATAATAACAATTCATCATCAAAATAAAAGGAATAATAAAGTTCTTACCTGTATGAAGAGGAGTAAGGAGGTGAGGAACATCAGGCTGAAGTGAGCAGGCAACATTTTGGGATTCTTTTCCGGTAGTTTCCTTCTCGGCATGACGAGGACTAAGGTCAGCTCACCTCGGGATCTGAACCAGACCGGAAATTGTGGAAGAAAGAAAAAACCTTAGGTTGAAGCTGAAAATGTTTACAGTCTATAATTTCTACTCTGACATCTTCCCAAAGTCTCATTGATTGATCGGATGACAAAAACAAGACACCAAGTCAATGAGGAACAAGAACAAAAAGACAGGATCAGAATGTGTGATGAGGAACAACAAATCCAGTTGGTATTAGCTACCAGAGCCCGAGGAACAGTTAAGCTAGTAAAAACTAGGAAGTACAATGTCAACATGAAAGCTGCAACAACAAAAAATATTAAACGCTGGAGTTGTTCCAGCAGACTAAAGTAGCAAATCAGAACCAGAACCTTGAAAACCAAACACAATAAGAACAGAGGTTAGGTGCAAATAGGAATACAAGTAAAGATAAGTTAAGATGTAAAATAGATGTAAGAACTGTAAAACATCAAAGTAGAGCAGTTCAGCTCAAATGTGGATCGGTTCACTTTGTTGCATTCCAAATAGTAACGGCATTTGGTTTTTAGGAGAACCAAAACTTTCAAGACAACTGAACCATTTAGGAGAACCATAAACTGACAGAGAACCAAAGTCTTCAGGTGAACTACATTTTTTATGCGAGCTTAACTCTTCATGAGAACTTAAACTTTCAGAAGAACCAAAGTGTCTTTTGGAAAACCAAACCCATTAGGAGAACCAAACCGTTTAAGAGAACAAACCCTTCAGAAAAAACACACACTTTAAGAGAACCAAACTCTTCAGGTCAACCAGTCTATCCCAAATAGTGGGGTGGGCCCCCCATGGGGGGAACGGTGCGATGCCGGGGGGTTCTTGTGTAGACAAATGGTACTATTTATAGTCAAGGTGGAGAGTGGGGGGGCAAAATATTTTCTTCTTCTCAGGCGGGGGCATAACAGACAATTATTGAAAAGCACTGCTTTGAAACAACCAAACATTTTAGGACAAACAAACCCTTCAAGACAGCTAAACCATTTTGGAGAACCAAACCCCTACAGAGAACCAAACTCTTCAGGAGAACTAAATTCTTTATGAGAGCCTAACTCGTCATGGGAACAAAAAACTTCAGAAGAACCAAACTCTCTTTTGGAAAACCAAACCCTTTCAAAAAACCAAACCCTTTCAGGAGAACATAAACCTTTAGGGGAACTGAGCTTTTCAAGACAACCATACATTTTAGGAGAACCAGACTCTTTGGAAAAACCAAACTCTTTAGGAGAACCAAACTCTTTAGGAAAATCAAACTTTTTAGAATAAAAAAACAACTGTTAAGGATAACAAAACTTTTTAGGAGAACAAAACTATTCAGTAGAACCAAACTTTTTAGTAGAACAAAACTATTTAGAAGAACAAAACTTTTCAGGAGAACCAAACTCTTCAGGAGAACATGAATCTTTAGGGGAACTGAGCTCTTTAGGAGAACCAAACTCTTTAGAAGAACAAAACTTTTCAGGAGATCAAAACTCTTTAGGAGAACAAAACTTTTTCGGAAAACAAAACTCTTTAGGAGAACCAAACCCTTCTGGAGAACATATACTTTTGGACAACCAAACTCTTTAAGACAACTAAACTCTTTAGGAGATCCAAACTCTTTAGGAGAACCAAACATTTTCGGATAATCAAACATTTTAGAAAAACTAAACTATTTAGGAGAACAAAACATTTATGCAAACAAAACTTTTTGGGAGAACCAAACTTTTTAGGTTAACAAAACTTTTTAGGTAAACAAAACTTTTTGGGAGAACCAAAGTCTTTTGGAGAACCATACATTTTAGGAGAATCAAACATTTTAGGAAAACGAAAGTCTTTAGGAGAACAAAACTCTTTAGAAGGACCAAACTTTTAGGAGAAAACCTCTTTTTAGGACAACCAAACTTTTTAGGACAAAAAACTCTTGAGGAATACCAAATACTTCAGGTGAACATAAACCTTTAGGAGAACTGAATCCTTTAAGACAACCATACATTTCAGGAGAACCAAACTCTTTAGGAGAACCAAACTCTTTAGGAGAATCCAACATTTTATTAAAAAAAAAACTTACTCTTTAGGAAAACAAAACTTTTTGGGGGAACAAAACTCTTTAAGACAACCAAACTTTTTAGGAGAACAAAACTTGTGTGCAAACAAAACTCTTTAGGAGAACCAAACTTTTTAGGTAAACAAAACTTTTTGGGAGAACCAAACTCTTTTGGAGAACCAAACATTTTAGGAGAACCAAAATCTTTAGGATAACAAAACTCTTTAGGAGGACCAACATTTTTAGGAGAAAAAAGTCTTCAGGAGGACCAAACTTTTTAAGAGAACAAAACTATTTAGAAGAACTTATCTCTGTAGGAGAACCATACTTTTTAGAATAACCAAACTCCTTACGAGAACCAAATGTTTGAGGAGAACAAAACTCTGTAGGAGAACCAAACTTTTTAGCAGAACCAAACGTTTTAGATAAACAAACTTTTTGGGAGTTCCAAACTCTTTTGGAGAACCATACTTTTTTAGGAGAACCAAACTCTTTAGGATAACAAAACACTTTAGGAGGACCAAACTTTTTCGAAGAAAAAAGTCTTTAGGACCACCAAACTTTTGAGGAGAACAAAACATGTATGCAAACAAAACTCTTTAGGAGAACCAAACTTTTAAGGTAAACAAAACGTTTTGGGTGAACCAAACTCTTTTGGAGAACCATACATTTTAGGAGAACAAAACTCTTTAGGAGAACAAACCTCTTTAGGAGTACCAAACTTTTTTTGGAGGACAAAACTCTTTAGGACAACCAAACTTTTGAGGAGAACAAAATAAGTATGCAAACAAAACTCTTTAGAAGAACCAAACTTTTTAGGTAAACAAATCTTTTTGGGAAGACCAAACTCTTTTGAAGAACCATGCATTTTAGTAGAACAAAACTCTTTAGGAGAAAAAACTCTTTAGGAGGACCAAACTTTTTAAGAGAACAAAACTACTTAGGAGAACTTAACTCTTTAGGAGAACCACACTTTTTAGAATAACCAAACTCCTTATAAGAACCAAACTTTTGAGGAGAACAAAACTCTGTAAGAGAACTAAACTGTTTTGGAGAACCAAACATTTTAAGAGAACAAAACTCTTTGGGAGGACTAAACTTTTTAAGAGAACAAAACTATTTAGAAGAACTTAACTCTGTAGGAGAACCATACTTATTAGAATAACCAAACTCCTTACGAGAACCAAACGTTTGAGGAGAACAAAACTCTGTAGGAGAGCCAAACTTTTTAGCAGAACCAAACATTTTAGATAAACAAAACTTTTTGGGAGTTCCAAACTCTTTTGGAGAACCATACATTTTAGAGAACAAAACTCTTTAGGAGGACTAAACTTTTTCGGAGAAAAAAACTCTTTAGGAGGACCAGACTTTTTAAGTGAACAAAACTATTTAGAAGAACCAAAATCTTTAGGAGAACAAAACTCTTAAGAAGAACAAAACTCTTTAGGAGGACTAAACTTTTTAGGAGGACCAGACTTTTTAAGTGAACAAAACTATTTAGAAGAACCAAACTCTTTAGGAGAACCATACTTTTGAGGCAAACAAAACTTTGTAGGAGAACCAAACTCTTTAGCAGAACCAAACGTTTTAGAAGAACACAACTCTTTAGGAGAACCTCACTTTTTAGGAGTACAACACATTCCAACAGCAAGAATCCCCTTTTGATCTTTTCACTTGTACTACTTCCACCATGAAGGACAAGGATTGTATCTTGGAACATGTGAAAGTATCACCTTCCTAATACTGCAGAACATAAGTACTTCATGTGTGAGTGACTTTAGTATTAGTTTGGGTAAAAGTACTGACATAACCTGGTTCGTACCCTGAGACCTGTTCACTCAAGAACGTAGCAAGACCGTCATACAGTCCCAGCTAGTACTGTAGTATCAGTCTAGTAGTGTAGTACTGCAGTACTGTGCTTTGTACTTCCTAGCCAATGTTGACGTGGCAAGACCTTCATACAGTCCCAGCTAGTACTGTAGTATCAGTCTAGTAGTGTAGTACTGCAGTACTGTGCTTTGTACTTCCTAGCCAATGTTGACGTGGCAAGACCTTCATACAGCCCCAGCTAGTACTGTAGTATCAGTCTAGTAGTGTAGTACTGCAGTACTGTGCTTTGTACTTCCTAGCCAATGTTGACCACCAGAAAAGGCCTGGAGTGTTGCGAGTAAAACCAACACAGCAAAAGTCTTCAGGCTTTGTCCCCCCAGGGAGACTTTGGCAGCTTTGGCCTGCCAAGAACAAGCTCCTCCCACATTGCCGTTGTCAACAGCAACAGCTGAGAGAACTGCTGAGTTCAGATTTGAACCTCAGGGATCCAAGTAGGCCCTTTCTGCCCCTTCAAATAGAATCTTTAAAAACCCACAAAGTACTGTACTTCTATTTACTACAGTATGATTATTGAATATGCATCAAACATAAATGTCCAGATATGGTGACTTATTGGGAAATTTAAAAAATCCCAGGATTTTCCTCCAAATCCCGACTTTTAAAGCGTGCTTGCATTTGTGTTGCTATGGCAACGGATGCCTGTATTACAATGAACGCGCTTTAATTAATGCCAGGTAACCTTGACAACGACCATTTTCATAAAACACTAAAGACAATCCAAACCACAAACTAGCAAGCAGTCACATAGTATTGCAAATTTATCCCTAGCTCCTTCCTGCTCCAGCACAGATAAAAACGTTTTGGCAAATTTCCCCAAATATTCACACTGTCTGAGTTCTTTCAGCAAGGTTAGCAAACTAATGTTTTAATTCCCTTTTGTATTTGTTATTTTGGACTTTAAAAAAAGTTTCCCATGAATCTATTTTTGTTCAAAATATTAGGAGTGTCCCAGTCCGTCTGATATCGGCACAAAACAGTATCGGATTATATTGCTTTTCATCTGGCAAGTCCGATACAAGCAGTCCTGCAGCGTGTTTGCTTGTGCAAAACTGGACATCCGGTTATGTCCTCCAATGAACGCGTAAAGTTGGTATTTTCTCCTCTTCTAGTCATTTACAAAAAGGTAAATAATGGTAGGCTATAGGCCACTGGGAGCTAGCAGCTACGCAACAGCTAAGCACACAGTAGCACACAAGCTAGACACACGCCATAATAATTGAGCAATATTGCAGTCTAAAACAGCACATCTGTCAATATAAACAAGTATCAAATAATTCTTGTTGCATGTTATTTGCATATAGCAAGTCTCTGAGGCAGACGTGTGTTGGGAAAAATCCAGTAACAAACGTGTCCGCATCATTGTTGTCACGGCTGGTCGCACCAGGCTATGTTCTTCTGTGGGTTTTTGGTGAATCAATCAATCAAAGTTTATTTATATAGCCTTAGATCACCAGTGTCTCAAAGGGCTGCACAAGCCACAACATCAACAATCCCAGTTCCTGTCTTTGGCTTTTATTTTGGTGTCTTCCTGTCGTTTTTTTGTGACCGCTTCACACGTCTTTCCCGGAGCATTTCCCCTCACCTGTTTTGGGTTTGTTAAGTTGAGTGTGAGCCACCATTCTTGGCCGGAACATAGTTTGTTGATGCTACTATTCTAGATTCTCTGGTGATCCTTATGGAGGCTTAATGCAAGTTCACTCCTACTGTGCGGACGCCATCAGCTCCACATTCCCCTGCAAGTGTTTGGCATTTTCTTTTGTTTCGTCACAGCCTGTTTAGTCGGAGCACTTCTCCGTTTTTTTTATTCGTTTTACGAATGAATTCCCCTTTGTTACCTCACTCGCCATCCTCCTCAATCTGCATCCCCAAAATCACCACAACTGTGTCGTGACCTTAATTTACCTAACTCCTTACCACTCCACTTCAACTTAAAGACAGCATAAGTGCATTCCATAGTGTAAATAACACAGAAGTTATTGTTTTTTTTCATACGCTTTGAGTACCTTGAAGGTAGAAAAGCGCTATACAAGTACAACCCATTTATTTATCATTTATTTATACTTACCATTGTTCTCTGTTTAACCAATATCCCTTGATTAAGCCTTTTCTTTGATTGATTGATTGATACTTTTATTAGTAGATTGCACAGTTCAGTAGATATTTTGTACAATTGGCCACTAAATGGTAACCCCCCAATAAGTTTTTCAACTTGTTTAAGTCGGGTCCACGTGAATCAACACATGGTAACATTGTTATGAATTCTATTCTACTATTCTAACATTCCACCTCGCAGGATAATCAAAGTATAAATGATTTGTGCTAATATATCATATCAGATCAATATCAGTATCGGCCAACACTCACAATGGTATTGTATCAAAACAAACTAATACCAAATAAAATTCTCCTTAGGGCCCCAATTTAGCAAGAGGGGTCCCTGTGCATGTACATTTATTAACATGCCTCAGTAAGCATCATAAGTACTTATCCCAGTGACGTGCAGGGAACTAAACAGCAGGTGAGGCATACATACTTCTTCTTCTTCTTTTTTATTACTTCAATTGATGTGTGCGGCTCTAGTCATTGTTGATCTAGGTTGCACATTAGAGTCACAGGAACAAAAGGAAGTTATTCGCTTTCATAAAAACGTTATCATAATGATATTATGATATAATAAATAGGTCCAAAAAGTATTTGATAAAGTTGTTATTAAATACTTTTTGGTCCCATTTGCTTTTAACAAAATAAATCAAGTATTGTGAGTGTATATTAACTTTCTGTGTTTGTATGTGAAGCAGCAATAGTTATCCTCCATGAAAACATACTTAGTATGATCACATTCGTTTTGTCTTAAAGTCCAGTTTAGAGAAGTATTCCATCTTGGATACAGTATATAATCCTCCATATAGGCAAGTATTCCATCTTGGATACAGTATATAATCCTCCATATAGGCAAGTATTTCATCTTGGATACAGTATATAATCCTGCATATAGGCAAGTATTCCATCTTGGATACAGTATATAATCCTGCATATTGGCAAGTATTCCATCTTGGATACAGTATATAATCCTGCATATTGGCAAGTATTCCATCTTGGATACAGTATATAATCCTGCATATAGGCAAGTATTCCATCTTGGATACAGTATATAATCCTCCATATTGGCAAGTATTCCATCTTGGATACAGTATATAATCCTCCATATAGGCAAGTATTCCATCTTGGATACAGTATATAATCCTCCATATAGGCAAGTATTCCATCTTGGATACAGTATATAATCCTGCATATAGGCAAGTATTCCATCTTGGATACAGTATATAATCCTGCATATTGGCAAGTATTCCATCTTGGATACAGTATATAATCCTGCATATAGGCAAGTATTCCATCTTGGATACAGTATATAATCCTGCATATAGGCAAGTATTCCATCTTGGATACAGTATATAATCCTCCATATAGGCAAGTATTCCATCTTGGATACAGTATATAATCCTCCATATAGGCAAGTATTCCATCTTGGATACAGTATATAATCCTCCATATAGGCAAGTATTCCATCTTGGATACAGTATATAATCCTGCATATAGGCAAGTATTTCATCTTGGATACAGTATATAATCCTGCATATAGGCAAGTATTCCATCTTGGATACAGTATATAATCCTCCATATAGGCAAGTATTCCATCTTGGATACAGTATATAATCCTCCATATAGGCAAGTATTCCATCTTGGATACAGTATATAATCCTCCATATAGGCAAGTATTCCATCTTGGATACAGTATATAATCCTCCATGTTGGCACAAACATTCATTTCATTCCAAGAAATTAAACAATATTTTTGCATCTGACAAAAAACATCCACAAATGCTGTCTTATTCTAATAAAAATGCCATCTTTGTTATAAATACAGTTTAAAAAAATGCTGTCTTCCGCTGCAGAGACCTGTGTCTGCTAGCTTGAGCTCCCCCACTTCTGTGTGTGGCCAGTCAGAGTACTGCTGAGGCATTCAACTGCAAGTTGACAATGTATCGCCCCCTACCTTGAGGCAGCGGTACATGCTGCCTCATGGCCTGCCTTTTCCCCGTGGCAACAAGCATGCGCCCCCTCGCACACACAAGCCCAATACACACTGTGTGTTGCTGTGGAGGCACAGCCTGTGTCTGCCTCACTTCTCATCTGCTGCGTTGTTTTGATCAGGAAACGTGGAATATTTGTCAAAATATACAGGAACCACACCAAAATCACATAGAAAGCATAAAACAAAAGAGAAATATTCAAACTTATTTTATCTTATTACTTTGTTTAGGAACATCTCATGGTTAAGCCACCTGGTGGCAGGTGAGGCACTGTCTCACCTGCCTCCCCTGACAGCTCGTCTCTGACTTATCCATAATTACACTTTCTACATGTACACTCACTATTTTATCCTCTTAATCACAGCTTTTCCATGATTTATACTTCTGCACACATTCCAGGAAGAGGCAGAATGAGGGAGGAAAAAGAAGCGTGGGAGGTTCATGACGACTACAATGTTCATGTTTTCCACAGCAACATTCTAATAAAATTGAATGAAAACATGATGTTTCTTTAGGTTCTTTTTGTCCAAAGTTCTCACTTTTTTTAGAATTTTCTTCTACGTCCACAATGTTAGAATATTCTACTTTTATTGATACTTTTTACATTGAGTCCAGGCCAAAAGTTTGCACACACCTTCTCGTTTCAAGGCGTTTCCTTTCTTTTCATGACTATTTACATTGTAGATTGTCACTGAGGCTTCAAAACTATGACACCTGTGAAGTGAAAACCCTCTTGAAGCTCATGGAGAGAATGCCAAGAGTGTGCAAAACAGTAATCAGAGCAAAGGGTGGCTATTTTGAAGAAACTAAGAGTATAAAACATGTTTTCAGTTATTTCACCTTTTTTTTGTTAAGTACTTAACTCCACATGTAATTTACTGTTATATTTGTATTCCCATTGTCGCTTTTTATCTGTATTCTTACTGTAGTATTTTTCTCTTTTGTTTCCATTTACACACCCAATATTTACTTTTTACTTTTTAAATTCGATCTCGATTCTGTACACTGCTGCTGGAATTTTAATTTTCCTGAGGGAACTTTCCTGAAGGAATCAATAAAGTACTATTTATCTATCTATCTATCTATCTATCTATCTATCTATCTATCTATCTATCTATCTATCTATCTATCTATCTATCTATCTATCTATCTATCTATCTATCTATCTATCTATCTATCTATCTATTTATCTATCTATCTATCTATCTATCTATGTGTTCATTGATAGTTTTGATGCCTTCATTGACAATCTACAATGTAAATAGTCATGAAAAAAAGGAAAACTAATGAATGAGAAGTTGTATCCAAAAGTTTGTCCTGTACTGTACATTTTATAAATTGTTTTCCTAATTATTTGTGTATTATTTCCGTGTTGTTAAAAACCTATGTTAAAGTTAGGGAACATTGAAAGTAGTCCTGCTCCGGTCAAAGTATAGAAAAATGGCAACAACTTATGGAATGTTTACATTGAAATCCAATTTTATAGTCAATATTTCATCATAAATCCCACTAAAAGAGTAATATTGGTGTACATTGAAATGATTTTGTTCCATAAAAGAAGTCCACTAAGGTATTTTGAAAGGCTCTCTAAAAGGAATAACTCTACTTTGTGTTCCAGGTGACAAAGTGTGTTATTATTACCTATTTTATTTATTTGCTTTTTTTTCTTATATTTTTATTCTTCTTTTTATTTAATTGTATTTTGACACCCAACAAAACTCCCCACTTTGGACACCTTTGTCTTATAGCTAAAGATCTTTGTTTTTCCGACCATTGAGACGAAGAAAGTGAGCGTGAAGGACAGTGCTGAGAATTAATGAAATAAATCATTAAAAAAACATGATGGAGCATGAGCAGTTTTAATATCTGGAAGGTTGTTTTTTTTAACCCCCCCCCCCCCCCCCATCCCCTCTCTCTTTCTTTCTCTCTCTCTCTCTCTTTCTTTACTCTATTTTTCCTTTCTTCTTCTGTAGCAGCATAGACTTGCTTCTCTGTAAACTGATGTTATTTGAGATCACAAATAAATACTTTAACTTTCTCTGGAGATTTCTTTATTGGATAGGAAAAATTCCGAAAGGGCAGTCGGCGCGCAGGTTGTTGAAATAACATCTAAACATGTAGCCATGAAAATATCGAGAAGCTGCTGATGGTGTGTTAGAAGTCTGTTCTCCAAGGTAAATGCTTTATAGTAATATTACATGACTTCATAAAACTACTGTCCTGTATAAATACACAAAAAAGTACTTGTATAAAAACAATTGTTTTGTGTTTATGCAACATTTCTTAACTTAAACTTTTTTTTTCTTTTTAAAAGGCATATTATGTGTTAAAATGTTTGTGTTTTCCAGGAACTGCCCTGACACAGATAATAGGTATGGAAACATACAGTATTAGAGAAAAAAATGGACATATTTAATAAGTTATATCCAGAAGATGTTTGTAATATAGTAGTTGATAAAGGTAATAGTAAATAAATAGAATGCAGGTCAATGTTACATGTGTGTATGTATGTATGTATGTATGTATGTATGTATGTATGTATGTATGTATGTATGTATGTATGTATGTATGGATGGATGTATGGATGTATGTATGTATGTATGTATGTATGTATGTATGTATGTATGTATGTATGTATGTATGTATGTATGGATGTATGGATGTATGGTAAATGGGTTGTACTTGTATAGCGCTTTTCTAACCCTTTTTAAGGAGCCCAAAGCGCTTTGACACTATTTCCACATTCACACACACATTCACACACTGATGGAGGGAGCTGCCATGCAAGGCGCTAACCAGCACCCATCAGGAGCAAGGGTGAAGTGTCTTGCTCAGGACACAACGGATGTGACTAGGATGATAGAAGGTGGGGATTGAACCAGGAACCCTCAGGTTACTGAAACAGCCACTCTACCAACTTCACCACGCTGTATGTGTGTATGTATTATATGTATATACTATATGTGTGTTTATGTTTACAAATATTTTTGTAAATGTATATATATATAGATACATATACATATGTATACACACATATATGTATATATGTGGGTGTATGTATATATATAAATATATACATATATTTGTGTGTATATATGTGTGTATGTGTATATATATATATACCGTATGTATGTATGTGGGTGTATGTATATTTATATATTAATATATTTGTGTGTGTATAGATATATACATATATATGTGTATATATATATACATATATATATATATATATGTATATATATATATATATTTATATATATATATATATATATATATATATATATATATGTGTATATATATATACATATATATATATATATATGTATGTATATATATATATATATATATATATATATATATATATATATATATATATATATATATGATAAGCATAGGTAAACACCTCATCTCTGTAGTATGATTATCTGAATATCTATATATACGAAGTTCAGTGAAGTGACTTATATTTATATAGCGCGTTTCTCTCTCGAGGCTCAAAGTGATTGACATAGTGAAACCTATTATCCACTTTTATGCTACACTTAAACTCTTATGGGTGGCACTGGGAGCAAAGGTGAGCTGTCTTGCCCGAGGACACAATGACAGTGACTTGGATAGCAGGAGCTGGACTCGAACCTGGAACCCTCAAGTTGCTGGCCCATTCATTTATCACTCCTGTATTTATGTCTGCATTCTCATTTAATCTATTCATTCATCCAAATAACTATATTGACTTTTGTTTTGAATTACTTGTCTGTCCTTGTCTGTTATAACTGCATTATTAATGTCAATTATTCATCACAAATCAAATATTTTCATAGCTAGAGCACACCAAAAAAAAAATCCTTACGATCCTCCGAATACATTCTCCTTGAACACGGTTCAAGCCCTCCAGACATGAGAAAACACCCACACAAGCACTTGTTTATTCCAACATAGCAAGGCTGCCCGAGGTCTAGCCAAGCAGAGTCCACGAGACTGAACAGTGCGCCCACATTTCTTGTCTCTCATCCAGCGCTTAAACTATTTGATATTTCTAGCTCAACTCTAGCCTGTTTGCTTGAAAAACGCTTAATTGGGGGCAAAAATACAGAGAATATGCTTTTTAAAAATCAGTTGTACTGTTTGTTTCTTGGGAAAGAGGTCATGTTCAAGGACAAGTAGTTATGTCATTTTGTGACATCATTGCAAAAAAGTAGAAAATAATGGTTTGTGTTTATTGGGGGCCCGGCAGGTGTATCAATTAATCTCTTCTGCAGTACAAGTTTTTCAAGGTCCGATCTGTGTCACAAAACCAATAGAAACTATATTCCTGTCCCTAACATTCCCATTGAAATAAAAGTATTGTTCCGACTATAAAGCGCACTTAAAATCCTTTCATTTTCTCAAAACTCGACAGGGCGCCTTATAACCCGCTGCACCTGATGTACAAAATCATTTTGGTTGTGCTTACCGACCTCAAAGCTATTTTATTTGGCACATGGTGAAATGATAAGTGTGAGCAGTAGATGGCAGTCACACATAAGAGGTATGTGATATGATATATGACGACAATATAACATACATCCATAAACGTGGACGCATATGCAAAAGTGCTTGATTGATTGATTATTGAGACTTTTAGATTGCACAGTTAAGTACATATTTTATTATTAGATTGCACAGTTCAGTACATATTTTATTATTAGATTGCACAGTTCAGTACATATTTTATTAGTAGATTGCACAGTACAGTACATATTCCGTACAATTGACCACTAAATGGTAACACCCCAATAAGTTTTCAACTTGTTTAAGTCGGGGTCCACCTTCATCAATTCATGGTGCGCCTTTTGTATGAAAATAGACCTGACTAGACTTGCTCATAGGCAGTGTGCCTCAGAATCTGGTGTAGTTTTGTCGTAGTTGTTGCAATGACAATAAAGACCTACCTCCCCTGTGGTCCAGAAAATACGGTAATTGTCATCTTCCTTTTTTGACATTCAAAATGATAATTGTACAATTCCCTAAAATTCAATTTTTTTTTTTGTCATTCTACATTTTTTGCTAGTATTTTCAGGTCACCTTCATCCCATCACAGTTTCCAGACAGGTGATCTCCTCTCGTCACAAATATATTATTTGCTGGGGGAAGTTTGGTGGCAGTTAGTTGATGAGTCATTGAGGCCATCATCATCATTTCATCACTGATCCACATTTCTGACACGCCTTCCTCACAAAGGTTGAAAGGCAAAGTTGGGACTCCAAAGTGAGATCAGAACCATTCCCGGTGGATGCTTGAGCTCCAAATGGAGTCGGAGGATGAGGGGAGGAATGAAGCCTTACACACATGATGACATTGTCGGGAGACTATTTTGGGATGGAATAGGAGGAGCTTATGAAAGAAAAGTGGAGGCGAATGAAACGCATCACATCCCTTTTTTTGTCCTCGTTATGCTCCGTTTTTGCCATTTGAGGTGGAAGTGAAGTAAGAAGAGGAGCTGCTGCTTACAGACCCAGGACATGTTTATGCAAAGCACATGTACAGTACTAAAAGCACATGTACAGTACTAAAAGCACATGTACAGTACTGAAAGCACATGTACAGTACTGAAAGAACATGTACAGTACTAAAAGCACATGTGCAGTACTAAAAGCACATGTACAGTACTGAAAGAACATGTACAGTACTGAAAGAACATGTACAGTACTGAAAGAACATGTACAGTACTGAAAGAACATGTACAGTACTAAAAGCACATGTGCAGTACTAAAAGCACATGTACAGTACTGAAAGCACATGTACAGTACTGAAAGCACATGTACAGTACTAAAAGCACATGTACAGTACTAAAAGCACATGTACAGTACTAAAAGCACATGTACAGTACTGAAAGCACATGTACAGTACTGAAAGAACATGTACAGTACTAAAAGCACATGTGCAGTACTAAAAGCACATGTACAGTACTGAAAGCACATGTACAGTACTGAAAGCACATGTACAGTACTAAAAGCACATGTACAGTACTAAAAGCACATGTGCAGTACTAAAAGCACATGTACAGTACTAAAAGCACATGTACAGTACTGAAAGCACATGTACAGTACTGAAAGAACATGTACAGTACTAAAAGCACATGTGCAGTACTGAAAGCACATGTACAGTACTGAAAGCACATGTACAGTACTAAAAGCACATGTACAGTACTAAAAGCACATGTGCAGTACTAAAAGCACATGTACAGTACTGAAAGCACATGTACAGTACTAAACGCACATGTACAGTACTAAAAGCACATGTACAGTACTGAAAGCACATGTACAGTACTAAACGTACATGTACAGTACTAAAAGCACATGTACAGTACTGAAAGCACATGTACAAAACTAAAAGCACATGTACAGTACTAAAAGTACATGTACAGTACACAAAGCACATGTACAGTACAAAAAGCACATGTACAGTACTAAAAGTACATGTACAGTACTAAAAACACATGTACAGTACTAAAAGCACATGTACAAAACTAAAAGCACATGTACAGTACTGAAAGCCCATGTACAGTACTAAAAGTACATGTACAGTACTGAAAGCACATGTACAGTACTAAAAGCACATGTACAGTACAAAAAGCACATGTACAGTACTGAAAGCACATGTACAGTACTAAAAGCACATATACAGTACTAAAAGCACATGTACAGTACTAAAAGCACATGTACAGTACTAAAAGTACATGTACAGTACTGAAAGCACATGTACAGTACTAAAAGCACATGTACAGTACAAAAAGCACATGTACAGTACTGAAAGCACATGTACAGTACTAAAAGCACATATACAGTACTAAAAGCACATGTACAGTACTAAAAGCACATGTACAGTACTAAAAGTACATGTACAGTACTGAAAGCACATGTACAGTACTAAAAGCACATGTACAGTACAAAAAGCACATGTACAGTACTAAAAGCACATGTACAGTACTGAAAGCACATGTACAGTACTAAAAGCACATATACAGTACTAAAAGCACATGTACAGTACTAAAAGCACATGTACAGTACTAAAAGCACATGTACAGTACTGAAAGCACATGTACAGTACTAAAAGCACATGTACAGAACTGAAAGCACATGTACAGTACTGAAAGCACATGTACAGTACTAAAAGCACATGTACAGTACTAAAAGCACATGTACAGTACTGAAAGCACATGTACAGTACTGAAAGCCCATGTACAGTACTAAAAGTACATGTACAGTACTGAAAGCACATGTACAGTACTAAAAGCACATGTACAGTACTGAAAGCACATGTACAGTACTAAAAGCACATGTACAGTACTAAACGCACATGTACAGTACTAAAAGCACATGTACAGTACTGAAAGCACATGTACAGTACTAAAAGCATATGTACAGTACTAAACGCACATGTACAGTACTAAAAGCACATGTAGAGAACTGAAAGCATATGTACAGTACTGAAAGCACATGTACAGTACTAAAAGCACATGTACAGTACTGAAAGCACATGTACAGTACTAAAAGCACATGTACAGTACTAAAAGCACATGTACAGTACTGAAAGCACATGTAGAGAACTGAAAGCACATGTACAGTACTGAAAGCACATGTACAGTACTAAAAGCACATGTACAGAACTGAAAGCACATGTACAGTACTGAAAGCACATGTACAGTACTAAAAGCACATGTACAGTACTAAAAGCACATGTACAGTACTGAAAGCACATGTACAGTACTGAAAGCCCATGTACAGTACTAAAAGTACATGTACAGTACTGAAAGCACATGTACAGTACTAAAAGCACATGTACAGTACTGAAAGCACATGTACAGTACTAAAAGCACATGTACAGTACTAAACGCACATGTACAGTACTAAAAGCACATGTACAGTACTGAAAGCACATGTACAGTACTAAAAGCATATGTACAGTACTAAACGCACATGTACAGTACTAAAAGCACATGTAGAGAACTGAAAGCACATGTACAGTACTGAAAGCACATGTACAGTACTAAAAGCACATGTACAGTACTGAAAGCACATGTACAGTACTAAAAGCACATGTACAGTACTAAAAGCACATGTACAGTACTGAAAGCACATGTACAGTACTGAAAGCACATGTACAGTACTAAAAGCACATGTACAGTACTGAAAGCACATGTACAGTACTAAAAGCACATGTACAGTACTAAAAGCACATGTACAGTACTGAAAGCACATGTACAGTACTGAAAGCACATGTACAGTACTAAAAGCACATGTACAGTACTAAACGCACATGTACAGTACTAAAAGCACATGTACAGTACTAAAAGCACATGTACAGTACTAAAAGCACATGTACAGTACTAAAAGCACATGTACAGTACTGAAAGCACATGTACAGTACTGAAAGCACATGTACAGTACTAAAAGCACATGTACAGTACTGAAAGAGACTACAGTATGAACCATGTTGTTGAATAGCAACATTGAAACAGCAGTGAGCTTAAATAACAGCTTTTAAACTGCTATACATTTTAAACCATTTATACGTTTTGCTGAAGTCGAGATTGTGTTTTTCTAGCGATATCACGGTGATCTCGGGCAGTCCCAGAAGACCAAGCTTGGCTGCAAAGCAGAGTAAGAGTTGGAGGGACGGAGAAGCCAGCAGAAAGGTCATATTTGATGAGAAATGTGCATGGTTTTGGCCGTGTTGTTTGGCACAAATTTTACTGGGTTTTTGTTTTGTTTGGTTGCAAACGTATGTATTTAACACATTTAAAGTGTTATTTAACACATCTAATGTGTTATGTTTTAACCCATCTAAAGTGTTACGTATTTAACACATTTAAAGTGTTGTGTATTTAACACATTTAAAGTGTTATTTAACACATCTAATGTGTTATGTATTTAACACATTTAAAGTGTTATGTATTTAACACATTTAAAGTGTTATGTATTTAACACATTTAAAGTGTTATTTATTTAACACATTTAAAGTGTCGTGTATTTAACACATCTAAAGTGATATTTATTCAACACAATTAAAGTGCTATGTATTTAAAGTGTTAAACACATAACACAGATACAACTTTTTCACTTCCGATACAATACCAATATTAGTAGGTTAAGTATTGACCGATACTGATATTGATCCAATATGATATCAGCACTAATCATACATTCTTTGTTATTTTGTTGTATGGAATGTTAAAAAAAGTTCAGGTGAAGTTAGTCAAACTGAGAACAAAGCAGGTATAAAAAACACATTAACCTATTTTCTATTAACCCCGTCTGGAGTGGACTTATGCCGTCTTTAAGTTGCAGTGGAGTGGTAATAGTGGTCACAATTATTCATTAAGGCAACACTAAATTGGCCCGAGTGTGTGAATGTTGTTTGTCTGTCTGTGTTGGCCCAGTGATGAGATGGCGACTTGTCCAGTGTGTGACCCGCCTTCCGCCCGAATGAAGCTGAAATAGGTTCCAGCAACCCCCGTGACACCAAAAGCTGCAAGCGGTAGAAAATGGATGGATGGATAATTGATTAAGTTCAGGTCATGATGCAGTAAGTTGAATGACGCGGACACGTTTGTTACTGGATACTTTCTAATATGTTTCTACCTTGGAGATTTTGTCTGTGTAAGTAATAAGTAACTATAAATATTTGATACCTTTTTATATTGACAAATGTGCTGTTTCAGAATGTCTAGCTTGTGGGCTATTGTTTGCTTAGCTGTTGTGTAGCTGCTAGCTCCGAGTAGCTTCTGGTCTAAAACAGACCTAATCAACTGATTAACATTCGGCCCACCAAACCTTTTCATTTGGTCTGCTAAAAATAACTGAAATAGGTTTGATGAAAGCATTAAAACTACGGTTGGTCATGTACGCAGTACTCTCTCCACACCACAGGGGGCAACAGCGAGGCATATGTGTCACAATGAAGCAGCAGTGGGGTGAGTAGAAGAAGACTACTCAATCAACACTGGAAAAAAAATCTAAATAAATTGCAAAAATCGGACTTTAAACGACGACAGGAAAACAAACTATGAATGTTTTGCCCCAAGCAAGTACTCCAGTCATTGTTTCCTGGGGGACATTTTAGGCGACGGACACATTGGTCCAGACAAGCGGCAACAATGGTCGAAATCTACACGCGTAAGCTTCATCGTTAAAATCTATGTCATTCAATCAATCAATCAATCAATCGTTTACTTATATAGCCCTAAATCACTAGTGTCTCAATTAGATATTGTGTATAAATATATTTAGTAAAAAGATTGTCATAAACGTTACTTAATTCATAAAAGAAATAATACAAAAGAAAACACATTTTTATGCATATGTAAATTTAGTCATTCAAGTTCTTCTTTCCTTCATGGATCTAAACTTTACCGCTGCCGATATTTTTTTTCTATATTTTTATTGTAATATTTTCAGAATTTGTTCGTTCTATTTTGGCCAAAGTAACAACAAAGAAAACAATCTGAAGTCGTCTTCATTTTTTTGTTTTAATGCCATGATTTGAATAGTCCGGCCATCATGTGCACAGATTTTCCTCCACGCGGCCCCCGAGCTAATCTGAGTTTGACACACTCTGTTCTGTTTTATTCATGTAAAATAAACAATGGACATTATTTTTGTGAAATACACAATGGACGCTATTTTATGTCAATATTTTCAGTCTTATAATCCTAAATGAAAAAATGAAATAAAGAAACAAAACTGAGGAGGGAAAATAACTCAAAATAAGGAACATCTATCCGCAACATTTCTGGAGCTTCTGTTTCTTCATACTGTTAACTAGCTGCACACGCCAGGGCAAAATAATGACTTTATAGACAGTGCAGTGTGAAAGTCGATGTGTTTACTTTGTAATTAAGTAAACTTAGTCTAAAGGAACCCGAAGATGTACTTTCTGATGAAACTTCCACATTTCGACGCCCAGAACCCTTGGGTTCTTGTTACCCTCTTCATTATGTTGTTGAATATCCTTGGCCTTTTGTAGATGACTAAAATAGTGAAGTGAATTATATTTTGTATAACGCTTTTCTCAAGTGACTCAAAGCACTTTTACATAGTGAAAGCCAATATGTGAGTTCCATTTCAAGCAGTGTGGGTGGCACTGGGAGCAGGTGGGCAAAGTGTCTTGCCCAAGGACACAACGGCAGTGACTGGGATGGCAGAAGCGGGGATCGAACCTGGAACCCACAATAACCTATAACGACAACGGGAAAAAGACAGTTTTTCACATTTGCTAAAAATGAAAAAAACTAAGAAATCCCATGAAGCTCCAAAGCAAGTTGAGGCACATCTTGTTCCAACCGATCATCCTTGAGAGGACTTTACATCTCGACTGAAGTCCAGCTGTGGTAAACAGACTGAAGGGGCACGCATGTCGATACAGGAGGTTCCACACCACCCAGCACAAACACAGAATGAAGTAACTGATATGTTTACCAAAAGGCTTTTCAAAATTGGGCTAATGGACATTTACATAGCTTTTTCTAATTATAAATGTTCAATAATAAAACTAAAACAAATACAGTACTGGCCAAAAGTTTGGACACCCCTTCTCATTTCAATGTGTTTTCTTTGGAGATGTCCGATAATGGCTTTTTTCCCGATATCCAATATTGTCCAACTCTTAATTCCCGATTACGATATCAACTGATACCGATACATAAAGTCCTGGAAGAAAACACCAACCGAGTGTGATATTTAGAGGTTAACTCACTTTGCATTAGTAAAGCAGGACTGACTATAAAATATAAACACGTTTAAACATTAAAACTACTTGAAAATGAGGATCTTAAAGAGGTACAGACTGGAAAGTGTGTGATATGCACAACAGTGACGAGCTGGCAGGGGAGGCAAGTGAGGCAGTGCCTCACCTGCCACCAGGTGGCTTAACCATGAGATGTTACAAAACAAAGTAATAAAATAGGTTGTAATATTTTTCTTGTGGTTTATGTTTTCTATGTGATTTTGGTGTGGTTCCTGTATATTTTGATCATTTTCATGGTCAAAATCGCGGAAATTCCATGTTTCCTGATCAAAACAACGCAGCAGATGAGAAGTGAGGCAGACACAGGCGGTGCCTCCACGGCTACACACAGTGTGTATTGGGCGTGTGCGTGCGAGGAGACGCATGCTTGTTGCCACGTGGAAAAGGCAGGTCTTGAGGCAGCATGTACCTCTGCCTCAAGGTAGGGGGCGATACATTGTCAACTTGCAGTTGAATGCCTCAGCAGTACTCTGACTGGCCACACACAGAAGTGGGGGCGCTCAAGCTAGCAGACACAGGTCTCTGCAGCGCAAGCCAGCATTTTTTAAAACTGTATTTATAACAAAGATGGCATTTTTATTAGAATAAGCCAGTATTTGTGGGTGTTTTTTGTCAGATGCAAAAATATTGTTTAATTTCTTGGAATGAAATGAATGTTTGTGCCAACATGGAGGATTATATACTGTATCCAAGATGGAATACTTGCCAATATGCAGGATTATATACTGTATCCAAGATGGAATACTTGCCAATATGCAGGATTATATACTGTATCCAAGATGGAATACTTGCCTATATGGAGGATTATATACTGTATCCAAGATGGAATACTTGCCTATATGCAGGATTATATACTGTATCCAAGATGGAATACTTGCCTATATGGAGGATTATATACTGTATCCAAGATGGAATACTTGCCAATATGCAGGATTATATACTGTATCCAAGATGGAATACTTGCCAATATGGAGGATTATATACTGTATCCAAGATGGAATACTTGCCAATATGCAGGATTATATACTGTATCCAAGATGGAATACTTGCCTATATGCAGGATTATATACTGTATCCAAGATGGAATACTTGCCAATATGCAGGATTATATACTGTATCCAAGATGGAATACTTGCCTATATGGAGGATTATATACTGTATCCAAGATGGAATACTTGCCTATATGGAGGATTATATACTGTATCCAAGATGGAATACTTCTCTAAACTGGACTTTAAGACAAAACGAATGTGATCATACTAAGTATGTTTTCATGGAGGATAACTATTGCTGCTTCACATACAAACACAGAAAGTTAATATACACTCACAATACTTGATTTATTTTGTTAAAAGCAAATGGGACCAAAAAGTATTTAATAACAACTTTATCAAATACTTTTTGGACCTATTTATTATATCATAATATCATTATGATAACGTTTTTATGAAAGCGAATAACTTCCTTTTGTTCCTGTGACTCTAATGTGCAACCTAGATCAACAATGACTAGAGCCGCACACATCAATTGAAGTAATAAAAAAGAAGAAGAAGAAGTATGTATGCCTCACCTGCTGTTTAGTTCCCTGCACGTCACTGATGTACAATATAGGCAAACGATGCTGGGGGGGGAGGGGGTCACCCTTTCCTCCAATCAGACATGCTGCACCATCCCGCCATGATCTGCATGCTTCTCCCGCGTGACGTGCAAAATAATAACAGGACAGCTTCATTTCCTCACCATGTTGTCATCAACAAAACTCCCGCTCTGCTCCCCTGGACGCCGATGATGACCAGCAAGGTTTGTCTTCCTGCGGGGAAAAGACCTCCTGAGCACCAAACTCCCAAAAACAAATCAGATTTGAAAAGAAAAAAAATGTCATCCAAGGGAAAAGAGCCAAGAAATATGTTGTTGCTGCTGCAGTGTTGGCTGAATGTTTGTCCTCAAAGTGCACACACAGGATTGACGCTGGCTTAGCATCAAGTCTCTCTCTCTCTCTCTCTCTCTCTCTCTCTCTCTCTCTCTCTCTCTGTGTCCCTCTCCCGCTCCCCCCCCACACACACACACACACACACACACACACACACACCATGGAACTGAAATCCAATTGTGGGCGAGCGACGTGCGGAGGATGCTTGAGGAGAGGTAGTGGGCGTATGAGGGAGGAGATGTAGATGACATGAGCTGCAATCTCCATGTTTATTTGTCTTGAAGCCATATCAGCACCTTGGACAGCAACCTTCCATCTCAGACAGTTCTCTTCAAAATGTGCAAAAATTCAGTAGGATGTCATATTTGCTACAAAGAAGAAGATAATAAGATGAGATACCACAGAACATGAATGGAATTATTTTAAAATGTTTGATTTTACATTCAAAAACGTGCAACTATACAGTATGTATATACATTAAACCTGTGTGTGTGTGTGTGTGTGTGTGTGTGTGTGTGTGTGTGTGTGTGTGTGTGTGTGTGTGTGTGTGTGTGTGTGTGTGTGTGTGTGTGTGTGTGTGTGTGTGTGTGTGTTCTGGCTTAATGGGGACATCGCTCTGTTTACAGCAGGCCTGGGCAATTATTTTGACTCAGGGGTCCAAATTTAGAGAACAAAATGTGCCTGGGGGCCGGTATATCTGTTTTTACGAAAACTAACACAAAACCTCACACTAAAGTCTGACTGATTGCTAAAAATGTTGTGACAGACCGCCTTAAAAACAAAATGGAATTTTTATTTTTCCAATGAATGATAAAACTCTGAATATTGAGAACTAGGGCTGTAACGGTACACAACAATGTTGGTTCTGTACGTACCTCAGTTTAGAGGTCACGGTTTGGTTCAATTTCAGTACAGTAAGAAAACAACAAAATATAATTTTTTGGGTTATTTATTTACCAAATTTGTAAACAATGGCTTTATCCTTTTAACATTGGGAACATTATAATAATTCTGCCCACGTTAATCCACATTAAACTGCCTCAAGTCGTTGCTTTGATTAAATAAAATGACAAAACCTTTCTTCTACATATAAAAAGTGCAACGTTAAACAGTTTTAAGTCAACAAATCATGCTTAATTTATTACAGCATTTGGGAAGCCTGTAGTTGATTTTTTATTATGTAAATGTTATATTTTTGTCAACATGTGATAGCAGAGACCCTGCCATTCAAAACACACACACACACACACACACACACACACACCGCAAAATGAGCTAACGTTGCGCTAAAAGCTAATTAGCCTTCACCTCAAGCCAGAACTGTGATCGAGCTGAGCTCCAGTTTAAGTTTCTAGAATGTCAACAAGCTCATAGTGATGTTAGTAGTAGTTGACTGGGAGGTGTTTATTATCATCTGGGAAGACTACGCTGCCTTATGCTCACCTGCTAAACACCTATCTGCTCGACGCTGAAGCACTGACTACATGCGCTCTGAATACACACTGCTGATTGGTTGTTACCGCTATATATGTAACCAATCAGATGGTTGTGTGGGCGGGACAATGCTGGGTGCAGAGACAGAGGCAGAAGAAGCAAAGCAGCTTGTTAAGACTTTAGCTTAGAAACTCACTCAGTACACCCCCGTACCAAACTGAAACCCCCGTACCAAAACGGTTCAATACAAATACACGTACCGTTACATTCCCTACTGAGAACATATGAACATCACACCCCCTCTCAATCCTCATATTTTACAATCAAGCCAAATGCAACAAAAATGCAACAAAAAAAGCGAAAGATGAACGTCCATCCTTCCATCCATTTTTGTTAACTGTTTTGTCGAGAAACATTCCAAAATCTAATTGTATTCATACTCATATTTACATATTTCTAACCTATGTTATGCATTTTCAAGCATAAAAATGGATGAGTGAACTAGAAATATCAGTAGCATTGGCTACTAGGTGAGACTAAAGCAATCACAGGTATTCAGTATCGTGGCCACTGATTGGCTTAGCTTCTATCATAATTGTAATAAAAAAAACATATTTAGTGATTGTTATATTATGATCCTTGGCTATGAAAATCCTTCCATCCATCCATTTTCTACCGCTTATTCCCTTTGGGGCTGCGGGGGGCGCTGGTGCCTATCTCAGCTACAATCGGGCGGAAGGCGGTGTACACCCTGGACAAGTCGCCACCTCATCGCTGGGCTATGAAAATATTTAATTTATAATTATTTCTTCTTCTTAATTGTTCCTGCTGTTATTTTAACAACTGACCTAAGAGGGTTTTGTTGTTATTTTGTTTAAAGTAAAATCAGTTACTGTACATTAAAAAAAACGGGACCATTTTTATTTTTGCAGAAAATACTTGGCGACTGCCATTTTGTTTTTTCGTCTTTACCACAAGTTTTTACAGTACATTACTGTAAATGCAAAAAAACGATACCACTTTTATTTTTACAGTAAAATTCTGGTGAATGAGTTGTCGTTTATTTCACAGTAAAATCTGCCGCTGTTGTTACTGTACATTACTGTAAATGGGAAAAACTGTATAAGGTCACTCATTTGCTTCATGAATAGGTCAGAAATAGATCTGGTAAATGAACTAAAAATAAAACTGTTAGAGTTGTATTGACCACTAGACCAGACTAAACCAGTCAGAGCCAGTTATTCAGTATCTTGGCCTCTGATTGGCTCAGCCTCAGACAGCATTTATTTTGGATAAAACCAGAGACTATGTGGGTTTTATTATTTCATATCTCAAGAGCACTCATAATATTAAAAACATGTATTTAGACGGTTCTGAACAGGTTATTTTATGCTGTATAGCTATGAAAATATTTGATTTCTGATAAATTATTCCTACTTTGTGGTCCCAGTCAGGACTGGAAGTAATGAACACGATAAAGCAGGGTTTCCTCTGCTCTAATAACTTGCTTTTGTTTGCTGTATGCGTATTTCACCTTCATTTATGCACGCAAAACTCTAATTATTCTCTATTAAATGTGTTTGGTGTTCATATTTTGGGGTCTGAAATGGATTTACATTATTTATGAAGATAACTTAGAAAAAGTGAGGTAGTACAATATTTAATCAGGACATTTCAGGCTTGAGAGAAGTAATAAATAGAGTGGATGGAGAGATAGTGTTTTGCGTACTTTGTGTAGCTCAGAGCGTGAATATGCCAGAAAATACAACCCCACAAGGGACAAGCGGTAGAAAATGGATGGATGGTCATTGAATGTTTGAGCAGAGAACATTTGCAGTCGTCTCCTCGCTCAGCAATTCTCATCCCATGTCGGAATCCCAAATGACTCCCGGCATCCACCCGGCATCCACCCGGCATCCACCCGGCATCCACCCAGCATCCACCCGGCATCCACCCGGCATCCACCCGGCATCCACCCGGTCTCCACCCGGCATCCACCCGGCATCCACCCAGCATCCACCCGGCATCCACCCGGCATCCACCCGGTCTCCACCCGGCATCCACCCGGCATCCACCCGGCATCCACCCGGTCTCCACCTGGCATCCACCCGGCATCCACCCGGCATCCACCCGGCATCCACCCGGCATCCACCCGGCATCCACCCGGTCTCCACCCGGCATCCACCCGGCATCCACCCGCCCTCTCCTCCAGACGCTGCTGTTGCCATGGCGACCCACGCTGCAGCCCACCATTATGCTTTGAGAAATGAAAACATCAATCATTGAGTCATGACAGCAGTCCCAGGACTAAAAACCCTCATTTCCACAAGGATTTCAGAACGAAAAAAGCTGCAAATGATTCCTTTTCCTTTCTTTTCCTTCAAAACCACACTGAGAGAACTCATCTGCAGATTTTACAGGAAACAAAAAAAGAAATACCGCCAGCATAAAGTTTACAATAGTTTTTTTCTCGAATTACTGTAAACTGAAAAAGTCACAACTATTATTTTTACAGCAAAATTCTGGAAACTGAGCTTTTTTTTTTCATTGTGAAATCTCTGGTCATTGATTTTAAAATGTTTTACTGTAAATTAAAAAAAAGTGTAGAACTTTCATTTTTATTGTGCAATTTTCTAGCATGAAATCGACAGAATTATACACAATTTTACTGAATTTTCTGAAAGTGCACTGCTGTAAACGTTAAAGCGCTACAACTGAGCTTCTTTTTATTTTTAAAATCTCTTGTTATTGATTTTACTAATTATTATTGTAAATAAAAAAAAGATAGGATTTTCATTTTTACAGTGAAATTTTGTACCATAAAAATCTACAGAATTATACAGATTTCTCCTCACAGTACTTTACTGTAAATGTTAAAGCGCTACAATGTTTATTTGTGTGGTAAAATTCTGGCAACTGAGCTTTTTTTTTATTGTGAAATCTCTGGTCATTGATTTTACAAAGTATTACTGTAGAATAAAAAGGATAGAACTTTCATTTTTACTGTGAAATGTTCTACCATAAAACCTCCAGAATTATACAGAAATGTACTGAACTTTCTGAAAGTGAATTGCTGTAAAAATCAAAGCACTACAATTTTTATTTGTTAGGTAAAATTCTGGCAACTGACCTTTTTTTATTATTGTGAATTTCTGGTTATTTATTTTGCAATTCATTACTGTAAATAAAAAAAGGATATAACTTTCATGTTTACAGTGAAATTTTCTACCATAAAATCTACAGAATTTTTCAGAATTTTTCTTTTGGCAACTGAGCAGCCCCAGGTGTGTTTTTTTTGTTTTTTTTGTGAAATATACGGTCTTTGTTTTGAGCGTGCACTACTGTACAAGGAAACATATTACCATTTTTATTTTTACAGCTAAATTCTGGTGTTTCAGCTGCCCATTTTATACCGTAAAATCCACTTTTTTTTTCTTTTTACAGTGCGTTATTGTAAATGTTAAAATGATACAACCTTTAATTCTACGGTAAAATCAGTCAGTGTTTGTTTTATTTCTGTCAAATCTACAGTTGTTCTTTTACAGTGTATTACTGTAAATGTATAAATGCTACAATTACTTTTTTTATAGTACCATGAAATTGACGGTCATTTTTGTTTTTACTGTAAATGGAAAAATGTAAACACTTTTGTTTTTACAGCAAAATTCCGGTGTTTTCCGTTGCCATTTTTTACCGTAAAATCTACAGTTAAAAAAAAAGAAATGACAGTGTATTACTGTAAATATATAAATGCTACAATTACCGACAAGCCAGGAATTAATTTTTACTATAAAATCGAAGGTGGTTATTTTTACGGTGCACTAAAAAACTGTACTGCTTTTATTTTTACAGTAAGATTGTGGTGACTGAGCTGCCTGTATTTTATTGTAAAATCTCCAGGCATTTTTACAGTGCTTCACTGTAAAAACTACCACTTTTTTTTACAGTAAAATTCTGACATCCAAGCAGCCAGGTTTTTTTTTCTGCTATAAAATCTACAGTCATTCTTTTACAGTGCATTACTGTAAATGTAAAAACGCTAAAACTTTTACTCTTTAGGTGAAATTCTAGAAACTGAGCTGCCAGGTTTTTGTTTTTTTACCATGAAATCGACAGTTGTTTTTGTTTTTACAGTGCATTACTGTAAATGGAAAAATGCTATCACTATTGTTTTTACAGCAAAATTTTCCTGTTTCAGCTGCCATTTTTTTTTACTGTAAAATGTACTTTTTTTTTCTTTTTTTTTCTTTGCAGTGCATTACTGTAAATGTAAAAATGCTACAATTACCGACAAGCCAGGAATTCGTTTTTACACAAAACTCGATGGTGGTTGTTTTTATGGTGCACTAAAAAACTGTACTGCTTTTATTTTTACAGTAAGATTCTGGTGACTGAGCTACCAGTTTTATGGTTTTTTTACTGTAAAATTTCGGTCATTTTTACAGTGCATTACTGTAAATGAAAAAACCTACACCACTTTTTTTTTTTTACCTAAAAATTCTGGTGACTGAACTGCTTTTGTTTTATTGTGAAATCTTCAGGGGTTTTTACAGTGCATTACTTTAAATGGTAAAAAAACTACCTGCAATGAGGTGGCGACTTGTCCGGGGTGTACACTGCCTTCCGCCCAATTGTAGCTGAGATAGACACCAGCGCCCCCGGCGACCCTAAAGGGAATAAGAGGTAGAAAATGGATGGATGGATGGATGGGTAAAAACTACCACTTTTGTTTGTACAGTAAAATGTACTGATTTTTTTTTTTTACAGTGAAATTCTCGTCTTTGCATTAAGACTCGATTAAAAGTGGATTTGCGAGCCAAGTGGTACAACATTTTTTTAAATGTTTCTCCAGTATTGCTGTCTTTGTTGATTTTCCATCCTGCTAATTGTGTGCATGACTGAATGAACACAAGCCACTAATCAAAGATGTCTTCGGACTGCGGCCTGGTCTAAGAGGGACAGGATTCTATCTGACGAGGTCTTCAGGTCCAGGAGAGTTTTCTTGGAACCCGAGAAGATTAGCTTGGAAATGTCTCAGCGTGTCTTTAAGCACCTCCATGTTTCTTTGGAGTCCTCGCTACAGTTCCCCCGATCAATGGCGCTCTCCACATGGGGTCTCGGTCTACACCTCCTTCGGCGATCCTCGTTCCTCCGTTGCCATGGAGACGCCAGGGAGCTTGTCAGCAGCTTCCTGTCTGTTCCACGAGCACGCAAGTGTTCAATTAGGAGAGTGTTTCTTAACTCTAGGGGAAAATATGTGGCTTTCCCGGCCGTTGTAATACACTTTTCCACCACTTGTGGCAGCAAACAGAAGAAGTCTGCAGCCCAAGTCATAAAAAACTTTCTGAAGCGCAAAAATTATGACTTGAGTGGTGAAGCTGTATTTTTTATTTGCACTTAAATTTTATTGACGGTTTATTTAAAAACCTTACATTTACTTGGAATGTATTTATTTATTGTTTAACATTTTTTTACATACAGTCCAGAAATACAATTAAAAACATGTCAAAATTTAATTTTTTTCCCCAAACAGGAAACTTACAAAAATTACATGTGAAAAAAAACACATGCATCAGTCAAATAAATATTGATTGATTGATATTGACATGAAGTCACATTCAAGTGCACTCCCGAGTGTCCCCAACAGGGTGCAGCAATACGCAGAAGCAGACAAAAGGCTCATCAATTATTGTCAGAATAATTGTATGGAAGTTATCACAAAACTTTGTGTTACATTGACTAAGCTGTCTTTCAACCTAACAAGAAAAAAGCTTGTAAAACTTTGTAGGATGGGAAGCAACATGAAAGTGTTCTGTTTCTTTCATGTATTGTAATCAACAGAAAGATATGCTCTTGACCCAAGAACTGCAAAGTGAAGAGGGAGCAGGACCTGACTCCCCTACAGGGATCTCTTCTTTGAATTGTTTTACGACCTTTTCTTGGAACGGTTCTGTAACCAAAGGCGATGACTGTTTACGACCCCCCCCCCCCCCCCTTAGAAACAGCTGTTGCCACGTGATCAGGGAAAGTCCAAATATAAGAGAAGGCGTACAATCTTTCGCCAGAGCGTGATGGAGACTGTACGAGAGTACAGCCCAGACATGCTCGCCTCAATTAAGCCACATTTAATTATGTTTCTGTTGAATTCCTTGCTTCTTGTCTCGTTTAATAGATGTCGTCAGTGTTTGAACCTGACAATTATCTACTTTGCAAATCACTTTCCAATCGGAGTTCAATTTTAGATAATTTTTTTTTTAATGTACTTTAGGAAACCACCCTATACTTCCTGAAACGTCATAGAACAACGTATTTATACGTATTTATCTCTCACTATTTATTTTATTAACTATTTTATCATCTATATTTTTTATTTCGTTTTTAATATATTTTTATTTTCATGTTGATGTTTATTTTTGTTTGTTTTCTTATTTTAGAACTCTGCGAGTATCTCAGACTAAACATTGTTCGCTTTTTGTCAGGGTTTTTTTGTGGAAGGTTTGTCCAAAAGGATCTCGAGCAAGACTTTGTCAGAAAGAAGCTGTTAGAAAACATCGAGGCGGCGCTTCACCTCACAGTCGCTTCCTCCCGCAATGAAATTAGCATCTTTATCAGACGGCAATCACCGTCATTACGCTGTCACCGCCATCCTTTATGACTGACAGGATGTTGATCTGCCGCCGTCCGCTGCTCCATCACACCGAAGGACTGAAGATAGTTTTATCATTTTGTCGTGTGAAATGTTAGAAAAGGTTGGACCGAGTAAAATTAGTCAAACAGAGGACACAAACACTAAAGTAAATTATTATTTACTTATGCTGTCTTTAAATTGAAGTGGAGTGGTCACAATAATGGATGAAGTTAAGCTCATGACCAGGAAGTTGAATGATGCGGACACGTTTGTTACTAAATCTTTTCTGGAATATCTAACTTAGATGCAACCATTCATTTCATAATTCTTTATGTTGACGAATGTCATGTTTCGGACTATAATGATGTTCACCTAGGACACAATGTCTAGCTTGTGTGCTATTGTGCGCTTAGCTGTCGTGTAGCTGCCCCCTCTTAGCATGGTTTCTTAACCTTTTTGACTTAGGGGCCCAATTTTTCCACTACAGAGGGCCCCGCTGCCCACTCATATCTGAACACTCAATTAGTCATCTCTCTCTGGATTTTGAACACTACAGTAATAAAATTAATGACAAATATTCATCAAAAATGTAATTTATAGAATATATAATAAAAAAATTAATATAAAATTACATCAATTTAAAATGTAATAGAAATTACATAAATATTACATACAAATAAATTACAAAAGGCAATATGTCATTAATAAAACAAATAAATACCATTAATAGTAAAGGATAAATACAAATTCATTAAATCTAAATAAATGTAATAATACATCATTTATATGTTTCCTAAAGAAACTAACAGTCTTTTATCATTTATAAGTTTCTTTAGAAAAATTATCATTAAATTAAAGTGCAAATGAAAACTCAGCTTTACCACTTTAGTCATAATTTTTGCGCTTCAGAAACTTCTCTTTGACTTTTTTTGACTTCTTCTGTTTGTTTGACATGGTCATTATCCCTGAAAGTGGTGGAAAAGTGTGTTACAACCGAGTACTGCTGCGGCCCATAGGGACCACAGCTGAGGAACAAATATCTTTTGGCGGCCCCTCGAGGCCCAACAATGGGCCCTATGGTTAAGAAACACCACCCTCCAGCCTAGCTGGTTTACCTTCTGTAAATGACGTGACTAAAATACAAATATTATACATATATATTTTTATATATATATATATATATATATATATATATATATATATATATATATATATATATATACATGTTTTTTTTTGTTTTATTTTATTTTATTTTACAGTCTAAAAAAAAGTAGGGTTGTGACTGTACGCCATCATGTTGGTTCAATATGCTATCTAAGGTACAGCCTGGGCTGCACAAAGTATTCACTTCAGTGAACTACTTCTACCAGATATAGTAGGCCTTAGGTCATCATAAATGTACAGTTGAATGTAAAAAAATTGATATTTTGACACTGTTGAAATGTCAGATTCACTTCTGCTTGTGTCGTATTTGTGTCCGCGCCGTTATTGAAGTTAGTGGTGGGATTTAAGATTTCTGTCAGCTTCTGTGTTGGTTTCCAGCCACAGGAAGAAGAGACGGTAGGCAAAGTGCGAGTAGAAATGTATTTGGTGACAGAAATAGTGCAGCGGGGGAGTGCACAGGAAGCATAAGGAAAGCTATGCAGCATGAAGGCAGAGAATATACTCCTATGGTGTATAGCAGGGGGGTCCAAACCTTCTGCCCTGGGGGCCGCATTGGGTTATTAAAATGTGGTTAATGGCTGAAGTAGTAAAGTAACTCGAGTCCTCTACCAGAGGCCTCGGAGTATGAGGGTTATAATCCACATGTGAATAAGGCTGTATAATAGACTGTATTTATATTATTCACATGTGAATAATGCTGTATAATAGACTGTATTTATATTATTCACATGTGAATAATGCTGTATAATAGACTGTATTTATATTATTCACCTTTGAATAATGCTGTATAATAGACTGTATTTATATTATTCACATGTGAATAATGCTGTATAATAGACTGTATTTATATTATTCACATGTGAATAATGCTGTATAATAGACTGTATTTATATTATTCACATGTGAATAATGCTGTATAATAGACTGTATTTATATTATTCACATGTGAATAATGCTGTATAATAGACTGTATTTATATTATTCACATGTGAATAATGCTGTATAATAGACTGTATTTATGTTATTCACGTGAAAAAAATACCTAAGTGTTTATTGTCTATTGTGAGCAAACTGTGATGCTGAAATTCCCCCAGGGATCAATAAAGTATTTTCTATTCTATTCTATACTATTCATATTTCTATGACATATTTGAAATGAAATGTTTTCCATTTACTGGAGAAAAAACTGCAAATTTGAGCAGATGACCAGAACTCTGAAAGGAAGAATATCTGAAACAGAAATGTAGCCTCATGTTATGTTATTACTGGAAAGTGTAAATATACTAACTACCTCATTCCAGGCTGAGTTTGATGCTCCCACCACATGTTAGTTGTTTCTTTTCCTCCAGGAAGTCGACGTTGCTAAATGTCAGCCAGGTGGGCAGAGATGCAGAAAGCTGCAATTTGAGCAATTACAGTAATCACATTACGGTAATGATGGTGGACGCTCGCGGTTCATTCCTCATCGGAATGGAGCAAAAGGCAGCAAAGTACCGCCGTGCATGAAGTGTGCAGGACCAGCAAATGGAGCGTCCAGGACCAGCAAATGGAGCGTCCAGGACCAGCAAATGGAGCGTCCAGGACCAGCAAATGGAGCGTCCAGGACCAGCAAATGGAGCGTCCAGGACCAGCAAAAATGATCTCGCCCTCAACTCGATACTGCAACATTGCAGCTGCTGCCTGGATATTATTTAGATATGATGTATGGATTTTGTCATAATGTCACTGGGATAATGAACAAGACAAGTCTATAATTGCATCGACCACTAGAGGAATGTCATTGGGATGAAAGGATCCTTTATTGATTATAAAAAGCCGTATTTAAAAGGCGATCAAGCGGTGTGAACACAAATAAGTGGAGTCCTGATTAAATGTTCATGGATCGGTCTGCAGGGCTTCACGGTGGCAGAGGGGTTAGTGCGTCTGCCTCACAATACGAAGTTCCTGCAGTCCTGGGTTCAAATCCAGGCTCTGGATCTTTCTGTGTGGAGTTTGCATGTTCTTCCCGTGAATGCGTGGGTTCCCTCCGGGTACTCCGGCTTCCTCCCACTTCCAAAGACATGCACCTGGGGATAGGCCCCTCCCACCTCCAAAGACATGCACCTGGGGATAGGCCCCTCCCACCTCCAAAGACATGCACCTGGGGATAGGCCCCTCCCACCTCCAAAGACATGCACCTGGGGATAGGCCCCTCCCACCTCCAAAGACATGCACCTGGGGATAGGCCCCTCCCACCTCCAAAGACATGCACCTGGGGATAGGTTGATTGGCAACACTAAATGGTCCCTAGTGTGTGAATGTGAGTGTGAATGTTGTCTGTCTATCTGTGTTGGCCCTGTGATGAGGTGGCGACTTGTCCAGGGTGTACCTTGCCTTCCGCCCGATTGTAGCTGAGATAGGCACCAGCTCCCCCCGCGACCCTGAAAGGGAATAAGCGGTAGAAAATGGATGGATGGATGGATCGGTCTGCAAATCCACGATCTTGTCATCGTGGTGGCGTCAGCCTGGAGGTGTGTAAGATGATATCTTCAGCTCGCTTGTGGAAATGTCAGCTGATGCATGTTAACTCGCCGCCATTTCAATAAACAACACCAGGGAGGATCAAAAGGCGAGTCTTATTTCAAGTCCAAAAGTCAACTTCCTGTGGGCTGAAAGTTGCTGCTGTGACCTTCTTGTTTAGTTTTACTGCAGAACCACGTGGATCTTTGCTAACAGAGTTGTTGGTATGGCAGCCTGGGGCCAATGATGGACCGTAGGGAAATAGATCAGGCAGGAGACATTGAAACATTCTACCTGCATGTCCTTGGAAACTCACCTTGAAATAAAAGTTGTATTTGCAAATTGAGACGACGTCGCTGTCGAACCTTGGAAGACACGAGGGAAATGTTGGATGAACGTTGTCATGCTATTTCAACTTTATATTTGTGTTGGAGAAATTAATAAATGTTGTCCTTAGTGGCCTAGTGGTTAGAGTGTCCGCCCTGAGATGGCTAGGTTGTGAGTTCCAACCCCAGCCGAGTCATACCAAAGACTATAAAAATGGGAGCCATTACCTCCCTGCTTGGCACTCAGCATCAAGACTTGGAATTGGGGGTTAAATCACCAAAAATGATTCCCGGGCGCTGCACCACTGCTGCTGCTCACTGCTCCCCTCACCTCCCAGGGGGTGAACAAGGTCAACTGCAGAGGAAAAATTTCACCACACCTAGTGTGTGTGTGTGTGTGTGTGTGTGTGTGTGTGTGTGTGTGTGTGTGTGTGTGTGTGTGTGTGTGTGTGTGTGTGTGTGTGTGTGTGTGTGTGTGTGTGTGTGTGACAATCATTGCTACTTTAGCTTGAACTCAAAAGCATGATGTTTCATTGTTGTGGTTGTGTTGTAGAATATTGGTTGGAAAATGACCACATTTCAATGTTCAGATCAACATCAGGATTAAATGTCAAAAAACATGTTGTTTCAACATTATGTTTGCGTTTAAAAATATTAGAATCGATTCTCGATTCCAAACGATTCTCAATTCAAAATCTAGACTACCTCGAATGCCAGTTCTATGTTTGACTACATTCATCCATGAAATAGATGAACAAACCTGATCCCATTCTATATTACTGTATTTTCTGGACCATAGGGCGCACCGGATTATGAGGCACACTGCCAATTAGCGAGTCTATTCAGGTCTATTTTAATACAAAAGACGCACCGGATTATACAGCGCATTAAAGGAGTCAGATTATTATTATTTTTTAAATTCTAAAGTAAATAACTAATAACTAAAGTTCCTTGGGTGAATAAAGTAAAGTCACTACACCAGTATGTTTTAGCGCTTTCATGGCAAGTTGACTTGCCATGAGTAAAGTAGTGTAAAGTAAGAACTTTACACTACTTTATATTAGAAATGGCAACAGGGAAGGTGGAGAAAAAAAAGAATCATATCGACAAAGTTGTCGACACGGACTACAAAGGCGGACGCAAATTTTCAGGACTTATGCAGTTCCCAAATACAGATCAGCAGGTACCAGAAAGTAAGAAAAGTTTCTTTTGCATGATATTGCGAAACAAAACGCCAGATAATGTTTTACCTTATACCAGTGCTTCTCAAATATTTTGCCCCCCCCCCCCCCCCCCATGATTATAAATAGCATAATTTGTCTGTAAAATAGCTCTGCATAACATTGTAAGATTATTAACATTAAAGGAAAAAACACACCCGTCTTTTCTCGTCTCCCACCGCGGTTACAGTGAAGTGATACAGTGGCTTCATTGTTTTCTGGTACGGCAAAAAAACATGTTCCCCGATGTCACATCATATTGCAGTCTACATGTATCTCTTATGTGTGACTGCCATCATATTGCAGTCTACATGTATCTCTTATGTGTGACTGCCATCATATTGCAGTCGACACGTATCTCTTATGTGTGACTGCCATCATATTGCAGTCGACACGTATCTCTTATGTGTGACTGCCATCATATTAGAGTGGACACGTATCTCTTATGTGTGACTGCCATCATATTGCAGTCTACACGTATCTCTTATGTGTGACTGCCATCATATTGCAGTCTACATGTATCTCTTATGTGTGACTGCCATCTACTGGTCACACTTATCATTACACATGTACAAAATAAAATAGCTTCGTGGTCGGTAAGCACAACCAAAATGATTCTGTACATGAGCCGCACCGGAATTTCAGGCGCACTGTCGAGTTTTGAGAAAATTAAAGTATTTTAAGTGCAGGACTTCAGAGAAAACTGGTTTTGTTTAATAAAAAAAAAACAGGACCGATTGAGAAAAAAATAATAATTAAAAAAAAAAAGTTTTAAATAATTAAAAAATAATTAAAATAATTAAATCGATTTGTGGTTGTTTTTAATCCATTAAGAATCTTTACAAATAAGAATCACGATTAACCTGAAAATCCCAGTTTTTTTCCTTTTGTTTTGACCCCCGTAGTAAATCAGCAGGACTTGAAATACTTGCCAGGCCTTCCTGAGTGTTCTTGGTGTAAATAACAACAGCTGACAAGGTCAAAGTGATGTAAAAAAAAAAAAAAAAAAAACTCCCAGAAGTCTGCTGGCAAGGCGGACGCCGATGTTGAAATGGACATCAGACGCGTGCCTGCAAACACGTCGCTCGCCCGGGAGAGAAAGGAGGAGATGATGGAAGACGAGGGGAAAAGGGCAGAAAGAGGAGTTGACGCACGCCTTCATCGACGCTTCAAAAATGGAACTTTTGGAACTAATTCTGCGTTTAAAACTCTTTGAGTCTTCATCTCCAAGTCTGTACTTCTTCCTGTGTCTAAAATACCCATCAAAGTATTTGCTGTCATCATCACAGTACGTCTTGTACTCCAAATATTACATACTTTTGTGTTTTAGCAACATCTTGTACTCCAAATATTACATACTTTTGTGTTTTAGCAACATCTTGTACTCCAAATATTACATACTTTTGTGTTTTAGCAACATCTTGTACTCCAAATATTACATACTTTTGTGTTTTAGCAACATCTTGTACTCCAAATATTACATACTTTTGTGTTTTAGCAACATCTTGTACTCCAAATATTACATACTTTTGTGTTTTAGCAACATCTTGTACTCCAAATATTACATACTTTTGTGTTTTAGCAACATATTGTACTCCAAATATTACATACTTTTGTGTTTTAGCAACATCTTCTACTCCAAATATTACATACTTTTGTGTTTTAGCAACATCTTGTACTCCAAATATTACATACTTTTGTGTTTTAGCAACATCTTGTACTCCAAATATTACATACTTTTGTGTTTTAGCAACATCTTGTACTCCAAATATTACATACTTTTGTGTTTTAGCAACATCTTGTACTCCAAATATTACATACTTTTGTGTTTTAGCAACATCTTCTACTCCAAATATTACATACTTTTGTGTTTTAGCAACATCTTGTACTCCAAATATTACATACTTTTGTGTTTTTAGCAACATGGCAGCAGGAACAGGAGGTTCTGAGTGGAAAAAAACCCCACAGGACTTGGCTCAAACATATGAGCTGACCAGTGGGGATATTTTTGCACACGCACGCACGCACGCACGCACGCACACACACACACACACACACACACACACACACACACACACACACACACACACACACACACACACACACACACACACACACACACACACACACACACACACACACACACACACACACACACACACACACACACACACACACACACACACACACACACACACACACACACACACACACACACACACACACACACACACGCAGTCCCCTTCAGTGCCTCCGGTTCACTCGTCACTATGGCAACCGTCTCCCTTACTAGAGGTCCACTTCAATATTTAAGATAACTATTTATTTTCTTTTTTTTTTAACTGTCATCTGTGCTCACGACTTCTCACAAAACCAAGAAATGGTATTCCGTAAGCTTTTTAGTTTTTGCAAATACAGTAGGAAGGGGATTGGTTTGACCTGACTCATTAAACGTATTCACTTTAGCCTCTAGATGGCAGTAGAGTGTTGAATGTCTTAACGTGTGTTTGGTGGCGATTCCAACTTTGGCCACAGCGTCTGTTGTTATGTGGAGTGGCGCTTTCTATCATTTTCAGCAGACTGCAGTACTCTTCCTTTCATGTGCGATCCAGCCCAAATGTTATGCTGTGATATCACACAGCGTAGAGAATATCAGGTTGCGAGCCTACTTGGCGTAGCGAACATCACAGTGAACTTCTACCAAAATGTCCAATCTTCCCCGCTAGCATGAGCGCAAAGAAAGTGAGTGTGAAGGACAGTGCTGAGAAGAAGAAGTGGATGATATCCATTGAATTAAAGAAATAAATCATTGTAAAATTAGGACAGACTTGGTGAAGCGGTTGGAGCGTACGTAGCATTGCTGGTCCGCAAACAGTGCGAAGCAAAGTCGATAAGGGTGTTATAATAATATCAAAACAACGGACATTTATCCATGAAAATATTGAAAGAACGCATTACTGTTATATGGCTAACTACACGTATTTTTACCGTGCACATACACTTTGATAAAATGAATATTGTCATGCCCGTTTGAGTGTAGAATCTTACTGACATCTTGTGGCGATAGGAAATTACTACGCTGGATTTGTTTAGGCAGTTCCGGGTGGACGATTTCAGGAAGTCATTTCATGAGCCAAATGAGAAGCAGACAAGTTGTGTTAGCTCCTACAAGTCTTGGAAAAGATGCGTCTGTAAGTAAACTGTTTAACTTGTTTCAAGTTAAAGTAGCAATGATAGTCACACACACACACACACTAGGTGTGGTGAAATGTGTTCTCTGCGTTTGACCCATCACCCTTGAGGTGAGGGGAGCAGTGAGCAGCAGCGGTGGCCACGCCCAGGAATCATTTTTGGTGATTGAACCCCCAATTCCAAGCCTTGATGCTGAGTGGCAAGCAGGGAGGACACAGCTCCCATTTTTATAGTCTTTCTCTTATTGGATATTAGTCCATTTATGTGATTTATTTTGTATTCCTTATTTGGTTCTACTACCGCACCTTAAGTTGGAGTCCTTCATCTCGTTATATGCCAATAAAATGACAATGAAGTCCATTTTATTCTATTCTAAAACTCAATATTAAAATGGAAAGTGGTTTAATTTGATAGTAGGATGTTTATGAAAAAAACAATTATTGTTTTACTGGATGTTCCGAGGACTTCAAAATGGTTGACAATCATATATTTCCATCCATCCATCCATTTATTTTCTACCGCTTGTCAAGTTCGGGGTCGCGGGGGTTTGCTGGAGCCTATCTCAGCTACATTCTGACGGAAGGCAGGTCGGAAGGCGGGGTACACCCTGGACAAGTCGCCTCCTCATCGCAGGTTCCACACTCATTGAGCTAAATTGAATCCTGTCTCTGTTTAATTCCTTGCTTCTTGTCTGTTTAATAAATGTCATCGGGGTGACCGTTCTATTCGGAGTCAATTCTTGATTCTCGATCCGAGATTCAAACCGATTTCTGGCACATTAATATTTATGATGAAACTTTTACAAAACCGTTTTGAGGTTAGAAAATCTCCTTCTGGTTGCATGGAGATGAACTAAAAAGGTATATTTAGAAAAACTATTATTTTAAAACAACACTATTTACATGTACATATTTATTTATTTTATTTATTAATCAATATAGAATCGGGGTGAATAAGAATCACAATTCGAATGTGAATCTATTTTTTGTGCAGCTATAATGTCGTTTTAAAGTCACACACCGACGGTCATCCCCCACACTCTCATCAAGATCCCAGGACCCGTTTCCATGGAGACCTCATCCAAATGGGTAGATGAAGGACAACCCCCGTCCCTTCCTGACAAAAGAATATGTGCTGCTGGATCAGAGGAGAAGACGTTAGGGGACGGATGTCTCCTTTTCAGGGACGGCCACCTGATATTTATTTATTTCAATTTGAAAAAAAATCACACTTCAACAATAAATTAGAGACGGTCAATCTAAAAATGGACAGCCGCTTAGTGAATTTTTATTACTTATTACGGACAGGAGTTTTTTTCCTTCAATATGGAGAAGCTGCTTGACGGAGGACCAGCATAAAGGAGAAACCATTCATCCATTTTCTTCTGCTTATCTAAGGTTGGGTTGCGGGGGCAGCAGCCTAAGCAGGGAAGCCCTCACTTCCCTCTCCAGCCACTCCGTCCATGTCCTCCCAAGGGATCCCAAGGCCGGGAGACATAGTCTTCCCAACGTGTCCTGGGTCTTCCCCGTGGCCTCCTACCGGTTGGACGTGGCCTAAACACCTCCCTAGGGAGGCGTTCGGGTGGCATCCTGACCAGATGCCCGAACCACCTCATCTGGCTCCTCTCCATGTGGAGGAGCAGCGGCTTTACTTTGAGTTCCTCCCGATGGCAGAGCTTCTCACCCTATCTCTAAGGGAGAGACCCGCCACCCGGCGGAGGAAACTCATTTGGGCCGCTTGTACCCGTGATCTAATCCTTTCGGTCATGACCCAAAGCTCATGACCATAGGTGAGGATGGGAATGTAGATCAACCGGTAAATTGAGAGCTTTGCCTTCCGGCTCAGCTCCTTCTTCACCACAACGGATCGGTACAACGTCCGCATTACTGAAGACGCCGCACCGATCCGCCTGTCCATTTCACCATCCACTCTTCCCTCACTCGTGAACAAGACTCCTAGGTACTTGAATTCCTCCACTTGGGGCAGGGTCTCCTCCCCAACCCGGAGATGGACTTCCACCCTTTTCCGGGAGAGAAACATGGACTCGGACTTGGAGGTGCTGATTCTCATCCCGGTCGCTTCACACTCGGCTGCGAACCGATCCAGTGAGAGCTGAAGATCCCGGTCAGATGAAGCCATCAGGACCACATCATCTGCAAAAAGCAGAGACCTAATCCTGCAGCCACCAAACCGGAACCCTCAATGCCTTGACTGCACCTAGAAATTCTGTCCATAAAAGTTCTGAACAGAATGGGTGACAAAGGACAGCCTTGGCAGAGTCCAACCCTCACTGGAAACGTGTCCGACTTACTGCCAGCAATGTGGACCAAGCTCTGACACTGATCATACAGGAAGTGGAGCGCCACAATCAGACAGTCCCATACCCCATAGTTATTACATTACTTCATAAAACTACTGTAGTAACATGTTAGTACTACATTCTCTCATATTATTTTTCATACAATATTTCTTCTCTTTGAAAGGACGGTTACATGTTAAAATGCTGCTGTTTAGAGGGGGCAAATGCAAGTTTTTTAAAGTACTATCCGCGTCACAGAACCAATAATACTCTGAATACACTGAAAGTGGGGCAGCACGGTGGCACAGGAGTAGTCTCGAGTTCAATCCGGGCTCGGGATCTTTCTGTGTGCAGTTTGCATGATCTCCCTGTGACTGCGTGGGTTCCCTCCGCGTACTCCAGCTTCCTCCCACCTCCAAAGACATGCACCTGGGGATAGGCCCCTCCCACCTCCAAAGACATGCACCTGGGGATAGGCCCCTCCCACCTCCAAAGACATGTATCTGGGGATAGGCCCCTCCCACCTCCAAAGACATGCACCTGGGGATAGGCCCCTCCCACCTCCAAAGACATGTATCTGGGGATAGGCCCCTCCCACCTCCAAAGACATGCACCTGGGGATAGGTTGATTGGCAACACTAAATGGTCCCTAGTGTGTGAATGTTGTCTGTCTATCTGTGTTGGTCCTAAGATGATCGAGGTGGCGACTTGTCCAGGGTGTATACCGCCTTCTGCCCGAATGCAGCTGAGATAGGCTCCAACTAACTATATTCTTCGAGCAGAACCAAGGCCAAAGCCGGTCATTTCTAAGCCGTTCCATTATGCTGAGACGTGGGAAAATATCCCAAATCACGTACTCTGCGTAGGTCCCCACTTTGCGTGAAGCGTGTGTATAAATAAGAGAGCACGGCCCGCAGTATGACGGTGGTCAAGCGGAGTGGGATGCACCAAGTTCCGTGTCACTGCCATCAAGCGCGTTGTGGAAATGCAGGCTGGCAGGAGGTCAGCGGGCAGATGGCCAAACAAACAAGACAATCTGTGGGGGGGTTGGATTAACAGGACTGTCTAGATTCATTTGAGAAGTCAGTAAAAGCACATCAGGGAGAATGAAAAGTGAGCGCAGGAGCTCCCACTAGGAGGCACAAAGGACAAATCCACCCCATCATTGCTGGAAATATGACAAGTTTTGATGAGTACGTTATTCCAAAAAAGTGCCGTTCCCCTTTAAGAGTGACGATGCAGACAACATGACAGCTGATCTTGCATCTGTCATGACCGCTCTCATATTGACTAACTTCTGGCAGAACACAATTTTGTATTTGTTTTTTATCTTTGACTGAGAGATATATGGAATATAGTCGATGTATTGTGAGTTTGTCTCCGTGCGATGTAGAAAATGACTACTGTGGCTGCTTTTAGCTGCTGGCATTACACTGCAGGCTCGTCTCACTCTTTCTTGTCTCTCCTTCTCACAGAGACATAAAACAAGCGCACCTTCTTACATACCTCACATACTGTCCCGCTTGCACACGCCCTCGAGAAGCAGAGAGGTAGCGGCATTGGGTAATGTTAACTGTGATGCGAGTGTAATACGAGAGAGGGAAGGTGCGAATCTGGTAACAAATGAAGAATTAATTCCAAAGAAAAACAGCTTGGGGTTCGTCATCTGGCGGTGGTTTGGCTTCAAGCGGGAAGTTGTCGAACAGACAACTGTAATATGTCAACTATGCGGCAAAAGCGTTGCTCCAAAAAGTAGCAGCACTACTAATTTGTAGAATCATTTGAAAAGTCAACCCGCTAGAGAATAAGGAGGGCTTGAAACTCTGCATGTCAACATCTCCAGCCGGTGACACACCCCAAAAAAACGCCAAAGCAACCAGCACTGACCAAATTGAGCCTGGCGTCTTCCATTTCCACATCAACACCGTATTAAAAAAATTGTCACAACCAAAGGAGATAACGTCCGCAGGAACCTACCACATAGTAAAGTACATACACTATTTGATTTCCTATTATGCAGCTCATTTTATTTGACACTTATTGAAATATCTTGTGTGACATCATGCACAAAAGTGCACTTTATTTTTTTCTTAACTACTGTAGTGGCGTTCTCTACAAAAAGTGCACTAGAATTTAGTGTTGTTGCACAAAAGTGCACTAATAGCTTGTTTTAAAATGTCTGACAATATATACACGTGCGTTTGTGTATACAGTATATATATATATATATATATATATACACACACACACACACATATATATAGGTGTGTGTATATATATTTATATATACACACACACACGTTATATATACACATCTTTTTTTCAAAATTGATTCTTATGAAAAAAAAAGTGTGCGTGTATATGTGTATGTGTATATATATATATATATATATATATACACACACACACACACACATTTTTTTTTCATAAGAATCAATTTTGAAAAAAGATGTTTTGGCCACCTCCATGCAATCAGAAGAAGCTTTTCGAACCTGTAACCTCCTTTGAACAAGTTTCATTAAAATAATTTTACCAAATAATTCATTGCGAGAATCAATTTCGAGTCGAATGGTCACCCTGGGAATCGGAATCAAATCGAATAGTTATGTGCCAAAAGAGTCACACTCCTCGCTCAGTCAATAATCCAAAGGTGAGTAGTTGGCGCCCCCTGGTGCCTCAGCACTGTTAAGAGTTTGGTGACCCTGCAAATATAATTGTATTAATATAAATAATGGATCTGAGTCCCACAACCATCATTTTTAACTGAGTAAAAAAAATCAATTTATTGTGGTTAAAAAAATAAAAAAAAACATTTGAGTGTTATTCAAGTTATATTTATGTTGACAATGCAACAACATCAACAAACAAGATAAAATATATTTTTTTTAGTGGGCAAAACAACATTGTTCTTATTTGTGATTCCTCTCCTGAGATCCCTAACCAACATGTGAAGCTTCTCCGATAGCGCCACCTGGTGGAAAGAAAGACCCAATCAGTCTTTTTGCGCTGAAAAATTACAGTAACGTGTGTGTGTGTGTGTGTGTGTGTGTGTGTGTGTGTTCTGGCAATGCTGACTTAATGGGGACATAGCTCTGTTTACACAGTCACCTTTAGGGGACCTCTGACAGTATGGGGACAAAACACAGGTCCCCTAAAGGGAAACCTTTTTAAATGATAGTCAGATCCATTCTGAAGATGCCAAGTGATTTTTAAGCTTTGGCTCATAAAACATGTTTACTGGTTAGTTTGAGTGGGAGACATTTGCACATTTGCATCATGTCATATTTAATTTGAACTATTTTAATTTGAAATTTTTTAAATGGTCTTCAGTAGTCACGTACAAATTTGTGTGAATTATGCTAAATTATTGAAATTTGGTCCCCAATAACCACATTAACTCTTTTCCCCCAGGGTCCCCAGTAAGTATGAACAGCACATGACTTCATCAATCCAGAGATTTAAAGACGTGTATGAGCTAACTGGCCAGTGGACATTTTACACCTTTTTTGTTAGGCCTCCACAACCTGGAGAAAGGCTGGTCCCCACAAGTCATGAACAACAACTTGATCCCCATTCCTAATGATAACCTGCCTGTCTGTCTGTGTGTGTGTGTGTGTGTGTGGTGTGTGTGTGTGTGTGTGTGTGTGTGTCACACTCACTGTGTAAGAGTCAGGCTCTTGCAGCCGCTTATGTCGAGGGTGCAACTCCTGCAGGGACTTTTGGACTTGTTCCTTGGATTGTGCAGTGCTGCTCAGAGGTTGTGTAACCTACCAAGTGTGTGAGACACGGATCATTTCAGACACCAATTTTTTTTAACAAACTTGTGTTGTTTGGAAAAAAAAATGTGAAAAACACATTCACTGGCTGTCATGTCGGTTTTGTCCAATCAGAAGGCTGGAAAAGTAACCCCAGCTGACTTCCTACCTGTGTTAAATGTACAATGAGGTGTATATTATATTTGAATTAGTTTTATTTTACATGAAGTACATTGATACACTTTTCAAAAGGGACAAAAAAATGAGAAATCTGAAATTATTCACTTCTAATACAAAAGAAGCATATTGCAGATACTTTTATTAATTTGTAGTTTGAATTTGAGAAAAGATCCACTTAAATGACTCAAAAAGAGAAAAACAATGGTAAGGACAAAAAATGAAAAAAAAAAACGCTGACCTATGTATTATCAACCATTAGGGCTGAACTAAGTGGAGTGGTAAATGTTTTTGGCGACACCTTGTGGCCACAAAAATTCATTAAATTGAGCTCATGTGACAGTCTGCTGAATGATGCGGACACGTTTGTTACTGGGTCATTTCTAATAGACTTCTGCCTTGATGTATGTGTAAGTAGTATGCAGCTACAATTGATATTTGTTTGGGTTTACAAATGTGAGTTTTAGACTGCAAAATTGTCCAATCTAGCAGTGTCTAGCTTCTGTGCTATTGAGTACTTAGCTGTTGTGCAGCAAACCATGTTTGCCTTTCCTAAATGGCCTTAGGATATTTACTGTAGATAATACCTGGCTGTCCAACTTTACACAAGTCAAAGCGCTGCAGGACGACTAGGGCCAGACATTTTAGATCAGGGGCCAAGGTAAAAAGGTGCCAAAGGGCGCTGGGCCAAAGACAAACATTTTAAGCGTGAAGCACAAATAGACAAAAAAGTTGATATATTTAGTACCAATAGCAAAGGTAAATGGCAACGAGTTAGCAAACTAGTTTTTCAATTGATTGAAACTTTTATTAGTAGATTGCACAGTACAGTACATATTCCCTACAATTGACCACTAAATAGTAACACTCCAATACGTTTTTCAACTTGTTTAAGTCGGGGTCCACGTTAATCAATTCATGTTACAAATATATACTATCAACATAATACAGTCATCACACAAGTTAATCATCATAGTATATACATTGAATTATTTACATTATTTACAATCCGGGGGGTGGAGTTAGGTTTGGTTGATATCAGTACTTCAGTCAACAATGATATCATGTGAGAGAAGTGGACATTGAAACAGTGTCTGTGTGACTTAGTAGGATATGTACAGCCAGCAGAGAACATAGTCAGTTCACATAGCATAAGGTTTGATTATTTACAATCCGGGCAGGTGGGATGTGGTGGGGGGAGGGTGTTAGTCTCGGGTTGAAGTTGTCTGCAGGTGTTGTTTTAGTGCCCTTTTGAAGGAGGATAGAGATGCACTTACTTTTATACCTGTTGGGAGTGCATTCCACATTGATGTGGCATAGAAAGAGAATGAATTAAGACCTTTGTTAGATCCCAATCTGCTTTTTTGTTGATAACGAACTAATATGCTATATCAATATTGGATCGGGACACCCCTATTATATATACGTAGATAAAATACAGAAGCACACGCACACACACAAATACATATATACATATATATATATATATATATATATGGATGCAAAAATGTGCCATGTTATTGAATAACAATAATGTTGAATATTCAATAACATGGCAAATTCTTGCATCCAGCACACCTTACAACAGTGGTAATAAAAGATGCAACCTATGCTTAAAAGAGAAACTGTTTATTATATATCATCCAGACCTGTCATCCCTCAACAAGCGCAGTGAAATCATTTCAACATGCCCCACAGACGGAAACACCTGCTAGGTAACCCATGAGCCAATCACCACACCCTACACCTGCCTGTACCCACCCACTCTGTGCCCTATATAAACCATTGTATGTGAATGCTTCCATTAAAATCTCCTGATGATTGAGGGAACCCCTCATGAAACAGTTCTGTAGAGAGGAAGTAGTCTTGTGATTTTTCCCACACCTACATACACACACATACATACATATGTCAGAGTTATTTGGTGACGAACCCCAAGATGCAGAAATGGAGGCAGGCATTGAATGGGAAAACATGGTTTTAATTTAAAATACTACAACTACAACAAACAAAGGGTACAAACAAAAAGCACGCACGTGGGCGGATATAACAAACTAAGGGCTATGAACAAACAAATCGGAAGCAGGGAACAAAAAACAGTAAGCTACAAACATTTACCAAATATAGCTTACCGCTACGCTGCAATCACAGGACCAGTAGGAATGACAAGTAGAAAATGACATTGACACGACAATACAAATGATCCCGCCCTGACTGGAGGAACAAAGCAGGTAAATTAGGAGCTGGCTGATTGACATCAGGTGTGACCAGATGCCAATCAGCCGCAGCTGAGTGAAAACAGGACATAGGGAGACAGACAGGAAGCCGAACCAAAATAAGAGCACTAGACAGGAACTAAAGACAGGAGATACTAAACACAGAGGAAACAAACAAATGCAGAGGAAAAAACTAAAACGTAGTCAAACTGTCAGAGGAAAGCCTGACACATATTTATATACATATATATATATATACATATATATACATATATACATATACATATATATATACACATATATATACACATATATATACATATATACATATACATATATATATACACATATATATACATATACACATATATATATATATATATATATATATATATATATATATATATATATATATATATATATATATATATATATATATATATATATATATATATATATATATATATATATATATATATATACACAACGAGGTATTTGTCATTTGTTGGTATTTTACTTGGTAAAATGTTTGATCCACATGCTGTGCATGTTATTATTTTTACAATTGTAACGTGCTGTATTTATTACAGTTTTCACTGTGAATTTGAAGGGAAAGGAAGCCTTCAAATAAATCATTTCAGGAAAGCCATTGTGTCTGTGCTATTTGGAGGGAGTTACACTTTCTAACCTCACTAATGCCTTGCGTCGTCTATATTAGATATATAACAACCGGCGGGCGGCTGTGGCTTTGATAAAACGGTTTGGGTGTATGACCACTTTAGTGATGCGGTTGCGGATGATATAATTGCCTATCCGCGCATCTGTAATATATATATATATATATATATATATATATATATATATATATATATATATATATATACATATATTTATACATACATACGTACATACATACAAACACACACACTTATTTTCTTAAAAGAATACATTTTGGAAAAAAAATGTTTTGGCCATCTGCAAGCAAACAGAATGATCTTTTCTAACCTGTAAGCTCTTTTGAAAAAGTTTCATTGAAATGATTTTTGCCAAATAATACATTTATTACATTTTGAAATCTACTTTGTTTTTCTTTTGGTATTTTTGAAGTGGAAGTTTTGATTTTACGGCATTTTATTGATGCCACTTCATAGCTTGCCGTCATTTGTACGGCCATTTTTTTTGACGGCATATTACACGCACCTGCCCTTTTGTAAACATTTCCTGGCGAAGACAGGTGACCTCAGCTGGCGTGACGGTGAGAGGCGTGTCACAGGCGCCCAGAGGATGGCAGATCACAGGACGGCCGGCCTCGGGCGGAGACTCCAGTGCCAGACACAGCAGGTCCAGAAAAGGATGTCCTGCCCAAGTGAAAATGTATCGTCTTTATCGTCCATAACAGAAAAAATGCTTGGATTGGACCAAAAGTTGTTTCATTTGAAGATGATTGGCAGTGAAGAACTAGGTGAGTACCCACCCCACACCAAATACATTAAAGTCAGACATTTTTAGGAATTATTTTAGTAATCAATCAAGTAATTCAATAAAACACACTTTCTAGCCTTAATCTTTCTTTTAGGGAAAATAGTTGAAATAAATCAAACTTTATTTATATAGCCCCTAATCACAACGACAAGAAAAAAACTCAACCCAATGGAAACCATGAGAAACAGAGTAGTCCACCCCTGGTCCTGACTTGAAACAGATAGTTTCTACTCAGTGGTTCTCAAATGGGGTACTAGAAGGTATGCCAAGGGGTACGTGAGATTTTTCTAAAATATTCTAAAAATAGCAACAATTGAAAAATCCTTTATAAATATATTTATTGAATAATACTTCAACAAAATATGCATGTAAGGTCATAAAGTGTGAAAAGAAATGCAAAAATACAATATTCAGTGTTGACAGCTAGATTTTTTGTGGACATGATCCATAAATATTGATGTTAAAGATGTATGAAGAAATGTTTAGAAGTAAGTTGATGAATCCAGATGGATCTCTATTACAATCCCCAAAGAAGGCACTTTAAGCTGCTGATTAGAAATATTTATTTATAATTGAATCACTTGTTTATTTTTCAACAAGTTTTTAGTTATTTATATATATGTATTGTTTTCCAAATAGTTGAAGAAAGACCACTACAAATATTTTGCACAGTTATACAATTTAATAAATCAGAAAGTGATGACATAGTGCTGTATTTTACTTCTTTATCTCTTTTTTTTCAACCATAAATGCTTTGCACTGATTAGGGGGTACTTGAATTAAAAAAATGTTCACATGGGGTACATGACTGAAAAATGGTTTAGAACCACTGGCCTAGTGGTTAGAGTGTCCGCCCTGACATGGGTAGGTTGGGAGTTCAAACCCCGGCCGAGTCATACCAAAGACTAAAAAAAACCTCGCTGCTTGGCACTCAGCATCAAGGGTTGGAAGTTGGGGTTAAATCACCAAAAATTATTCCCGAGCGTGGCCACAGCTGCTGCTCACTGCTCCCCTCACCTCCCAGGGGGTGATCAAGGGTGATGGGTCAAATGCAGAGGATACTTTCGCCACACCAAGTGTGTGTGTGACAATCATTGCTACTTTAACTTTAACTCAGTGCCTCCTTCGTGGAAACTGATAACCTCTCTACATGGGATGGGGGGGCAGATAAGATAAGCGGCAAATCAACTAGTCTTAAAAAGGGGGGTGTATTTTAAAGGGTCAGATGTATAAATTTGTTTTAAAGGTCGAACTTAAATGCTTCAGCTGAACAAGGATTTTTCTAATTGCCTTTAGTGTAACGTTGAAATTCCACTTATACCATGGTATAAGTGGAATAATAATAATAATAATAATAATAATAATAATAATAATAATAATGGATTAGATTTATATCGCGCTTTTTATCTGCCAGTTTCTGCATCCCACAGAGATTCTTCTTTTGTGTTTCTGCACCTGTGGTTCCCACAAAAGGTTTCAACATTGTCTGTCTACACTGTCTGCTCTCATTTTCTCGCACATTTGACCCTCTGATCTTCTGTGTACCTACACTCTGTCCTCCTCCTGTCCAGGCCTGCTCTGTGTGAGAGTGTGTGTGTGTGTGTGTGTGTGTGTGTGTGTGTGTGTGTGTGTGTGTGTGTGTGTGTGTGTGTGTGTGTGTGTGTGTATGTGTGTGTGTGTGTGTATGTGTGTGTGGTACACAGAACATCAATTTCCACACTTCTATTAGCCCCGGGTTCAGCGGACCCAGACATCTTATATGTAATAGAAATGTGTAGGGGGGATGTATGGTGTGTGGTCATTAAATATGTATTCTGATATATGTTCTTTACAGAAAAAGAGCCAAATTCACTGAGTCTCAGTTTGAAAAATTATTAAATTTTTCTTTTAATAAAAAATTACAACAGGTCCCACGTTGAAATAAAAATATATCAATATGGCCGCCGCATACTTTGACTTTTAAGCATGGTAAAAAATGTTTGGACAGCCCTGAACTAAAGTATGAAAAGTATTGATATTTTGATTTGAGAATCTATATTCGAGCTTTCAGTATCGATCCGCTATCTATCCGATGACTAATTCTAATGCCAAGGTTATATTAATGATGACTCAGCTTGTAACAAATAGTTCACACAACAAGTGACTGTTCTTACCGTCGGCGTCACTCAGCCTGTAGACTGCTTTCCTTCCTGGGACCGTGCTCTTCTCCGGATCCTCGCTGATCTTCATCCTTGGCTTGCCTTGTACCTCCACGAGCTTCCACACAAAACACAACGTAAACCCCACAGAACCACAACCACTCAGGCTGTTTTTCTTTGAAGCACCTTGTACACACAACCCAGCGAGGGCTGTTTGGTGCAGGTGACCAGATGCGTTCCAACACCGACCACGTCGATTTCGTTCTCCTGAGGGATGAGCACGTGAGGAGCGAGGACAGATACGAGGGACGAAGAAGGAAACGTTTGTCACCTTGGTGTTGAGTTCCACCATGGTTTGCTCTGAGATGTTGTTGCTCCCAACAATGGTCAGCGAGTCGAAGGCCGAGATGGAGAAACTAGAGAACGTAAAGATTTGATAATAATAACAACATCTACAGTTTGGGGGGGGAGAAATGAGCACGCTGGCACCTCACTCACTGCTCACTGCAGAGTCTCAGGACACTTCGGACCACCAGCGATTGCTTGCAGAGATCCCCGCTGTCCAATCGAACTCCCAGCGGTCTGTAGCCCAGTTCACACAGCGACAACGCCACGGCACAGAAGTTCAACAGACCACTGCTGAAGCAAAAAAACCACCACAACTTAAACTAAGACCTTTATTTATTTGAGTTGTCTGTTGCTTATTAAATGTCGATGCCTGACATTCCATTGGTAAGACATTAACTTTTACAATTACCAGGGGACACTGTAGCTGTCAATCACTGGCAGGAAATTCTGGGGGTAGGCGATGGCGTAAGACAGGAATGCCGCCAACTCCCCTTCGTGGATCTTCTCAGGGTCCGCCCCCAGAAGCTTACACACTCGACTCAGCCAACTCTTGGTGAGCGAGATTAAGTCTACCGGGTCACGGTTCCCGTTCACAGCGACAAGAGTCTGATTGGTAATGAAAATTTGCAGATTACTGACGGGGCATGTGTGAACTATGGATGAAATTGGAACCATTTGACCCACTGGAACAATGGAACCACTGAAAACATTGGAAAGGCTAGACCACTGGAATCACTGGAATCATTTGAACCACTGGAATTACTGAAACTATAGTAACCATTGGAAACGCTAGACCACTGGAATCAGTGGAACCATTGTAACCACCGCAACTACTGGAACTATAGTAACCATTGGAAATGCTAGACCACTGGAACCATTGTAACCACTGCAACTACTGAAACTATAGTAACCACTGGAACCATTGAAACTAGAGTAACAATTGTAATCACTGAAACCATTGTAAACATTGGAACCATTTGAACCGCTAGAACTATTGAAACCATTGAAGACATTGGAACCGTTGGAATTACTTGAAACACTGGTACTACACGAATCCCTAAAACCATTGTAAACACTAACTACTGAGATCTCTGGAACCATTATAAAAATTTTAACTACTAGAATTATTGGAACCACCGGAATCATTGAAAACATTAAAATTGCTGGAACCATTGGAATGACTTGAATAAATGGAACCATATGAATCCCTGCAACCATTGTAAACACTTTAATTACTCAGATCTCTGGAACCATTGTAACAATTTGAACTACTAGAACCATTGGAACTGGAACTTTGGAATCACTGGAACCACTGGAAATATTGGAACCCTTGAAATCACTGGAGATACTGAAACCATTGGAAACATGGTATTAATAACAACATTGGAACCATTAGAATCACCAAAACCATTGGAAACACTGGAATCAATGAAACCACTGGAAACACTGAAACAATGTAACTGACCGAAGCATTGGAATACTTGCAACCACTTGGACCAATAGAACAACTGGACCTATTGGAACCACTGGAGTCACTGGAACCATTGGCGTCACTAACACATTTGGAATTATTGAAACCACTGGAACCATGGAATAACTGAAAACTTTGGAACCATTAGAATCACCAAAACCTTTGTAAACACTGGACAACTGAAACCATTGGAATCATTGAAACTATTAGAACCATTGTAATAACTGGAAACAATGGAACAGCTGGAACTATTGGAATCACTGAAACCACTGGAACTAATGAAATTACTGGAAAGATCAAACCATTGGAACTAATGAAGCCACTGGGACAACTGGAGCCAGTGGCTCCATTGGAACCTATGCAACCACTGGGACTAACTGAACAACTGAACTTATTGGAATCACTGAAACCAATTAAATCACTGGAGAGATCGAACCATTAGAACCATTGGAATGTGGTGTAAAAAAATCTACGCCAAACAAAAAAAACTACGCCAAACAAATCCAGCATGAGAATCGCTTGATGATGGGATGGGCCAAAAGACACCTACAACTATTACTACTGCTACTAGTAGTACTACCACACATTCTACTACTAATAGTACCACTACTACTAATAAAAAAGCACAGGAGTCAAACTAAAATGCTGCGGGTCAAACCTAACCTGAGAATAATGTGCATCCCACTAGTGTGGCCAACCACTGGTCATACGTCGCTAAACATAATAGTATTAGATTTATATATTTTATTACTGGAAGATCTTTGCTAGAAGATCTTACATGAGTCAGGAGTTTGACCCAACACAATCAACACCGTGGGCCCAGAAAGGTTTGGGACCACTGCTCAAAATGACAAAGAAAGTGTTGTGTCATGCGGTCCTTTAAAAGCCCGTAAGTCCTGGACTTGAGAGGCTCAGCTCTCCCTTGGTCTGGTACAGAGACTGCATTCCAACAACTGATCCTTTCGATCTCACTCTCCAGCCTTCCATCGCTCAAGAACAAGTTGGCGGGATACTTCAACACCACCGCCTGTGTCAAGGCCTTGCTTCCACATTCCGGCTAAGAAACACAACGCTGATTGTCACAGCTGGATGAGGACATCGGGACCGTATCATCCATATAACAAGAATCAGATCCTGCAGACACCCTCAACAACATGGCTGTGTCTACAAATTCTGTCCATGGACTTGTTCTAGCAGCATTACATCAGCGGATTAGACCGCAGATACTCACTTGGGGCAGGGCCTCCTCCAGAGACGTGAAAGAGGTGACGTACGAGTGAGCCATAGTCCCTGAAACTGGGACCCCAAACAGCAAACCAGCCTGAACATTACTGGTCATATCAAAGCCTGAAAGACAGGATCATGGCAGAGTGGTAGTAGAAGTGCAGCAGTAGTAAAGTACAAAGTACACCAAGAGTACGGCCTTGGCTAGCAGGCAACAATCACCTCCAATATAAGAGTATCTGGACGCCGTCAGCCCTCCATCTGGCCCCTGAGCCCTTCTGAGACCCATCTCCAGAAGTTTCCTCTTGTGGCCAGTTGCCAGGCGGAAGCGGGCAGCGTTACTGCAAACTAAACTACAAGAACCAAACATTCTGTTTTATTAAAAAAAAAAGTTCAAATAAAAACCGACTGGCTTTTGTGTTGACCATTTGTGTCCACTTTTCATGTTCATGCAACTGCAATTATATATAATATCATTATTGTTAGAGCTCTCCCGATACGACTTTTTCCACTTGCAATACGATACCTATATTGTACATTTGAGTATTAGCCTGTACGCATATTAATTAGATACAACATCAGCAATAAAATCATATTACATACTTTCATTTTGCAGTGAGGGATGTCAGAAGAGTAAGTCGATTGATGCAAACACCTTTGTTGTAATACCTAACTTTCACAGTATCATGTTAGACCCGCTCGACATCCATTGCTTTCCTCCTCTCTAAGGTTCTCATAATCATTATTGTCACAGACGTCCCACTGGATCATTATTGTCACCGATGTCCCACTGGGTGTGAGTTTTCCTTGCCCGTATGTGGGCCTACCGAGGATGTCGTGGTGGTTTGTGCAGCCCTTTGAGACACTAGTGATTTAGGGCTATATAAGTAAACGTTGATTGATTGATTGATTGATAATTATTTGATACTTGTTTGCATTGACAAATGTGCTGTTTTAGACCGCAATATTCTTCAATCAAGCACACTTATTACATACGTCTAGCTTGTCTGCTATTGTCTGCTTAGCTGTTGTGTATCTGCTTGCTCCGAGTAGCCTAGCATGTTTACCTTTTGTAAATGACTTTACTAAAATGGAAAAGAAGACCAACCTTGTGTGTTTTATTTAACAGAGAGAGAAAGAGGGGGGGTAGGGAGCAAGAGAGATAAATAGATAAATGGATAGAGTCAGAGAGAAAAAGAGAAATAGATAGATCAATAGAGAGATAGATACATGATAGAGAGAGATATTAATAGATAAACAGAGAGAGAGACAGAGTCAGAGAGAGAGAGAGAGAGAAGGAGAGATAGAGAGATAGAGAGATAGAGATAGAGAGATAGAGAGATAGAAAGAAAGAGATAGATAGATAGATAGATAGATAGATAGATAGATAGATAGATAGATAGATAGATAGATGGATAGATGGATAGATAGATATACATAAAGAGAGAGAGAGAGAGAGAGAGAAGGAGAGATAGAGAGATAGAGAGATAGAGATAGAGAGATAGAGAGATAGAAAGAAAGAGATAGATAGATAGATAGATAGATAGATAGATAGATAGATAGATAGATAGATAGATAGATAGATAGATAGATGGATAGATGGATAGATAGATATACATAAAGAGAGAGAGAGAGAGAGAGAGACTATAAATATACAGCCAATACATTCATACAGTATGTGTACATATTATATGGATATATAATTAATATAATTGGATATTAAGAGAATGTGAAAGTTTGACTTCTACATTGTTTACTTCCGTGAGAACCTCCTTAAACTTTTGGAATCAATCAAAAATATCAAGCAGCTAAAGTGTGCCAAAAAAGAATGTGTGGAGAGTGTTTTGCATTTTTCCCAATCATGTTTTGTAACGGATGAAAGTATATTGATTTTTTTGGGGGGGGGGAATGAATGTTTTTTTTATAATATCCACAAAGTTCAGTGACATTTGGTGTTAGTTGGATTTTTTATTTATATTTTTATTTTTGTGCACCATGACTAGGGTAGGTTGTTTGCAACAGCATTTTGTCAGTTGAATAAGAGATCAAATCAATCCAATGTATTCCACTTGTGTTGTTCTGCATAAGATCATACGTAAGACGTCACCTGGCGTAGTTGACCAGACAAAGCAGACTGGTCTCCAACAACTGAACCACAATCAGCGGACCAGTAACTTCCATCAGAGGCTCCTGCAAACAACACAGTTCAGACCCTTCAAGCCTCCACGGGCCCACCACAACCCTGATCCCCTTACCCGGGCAAAGACCACCGTGCCCTCTGGGACGGCGCGCAGCGTGACGCCCGAACAGTCCAGACCTCGCAGGAACTGGAAGAAGGCCGGGTCGGTGGCTGGCGGCAAGACGGAACGCAGGAAGTCCACGTCTACGTTGACCAAGCACACAAGGAAAAGGACCTCGAACGTGTCACGTGCAAACATTTCAGGGTAAATCTAACAAGCGTGGAACAAATGTGACCACGTGTTGTTGCTGGAATGTGGGGACGTTGGAGCAGCTCCTCCATTTGTAGGCCAGGTATAAACACACTTATAATAAAAGTAAAAGACTTCCCTTTTCCCAGCCACTTATTCCAGATCTTCTTGGGGGATCCCGAGGTGGACAAAAAACACATTATACAAAAAAATTCAAAATACATGAATACAAATGTGAAGTGGATTACAATTATCTAGCGCTTTTCTTTAGAGACTCAAAGCCCTTTATACAGTGAAACCCAGTATCAACATCTTTAAGTTACATTTAAACCAATGTGACACTGATAAAGTGGGGGAGAACGAACCTGGAACCCTCAAGTTGCTGGCACAGCCACTCTACCAACTGAGCCAGGCTGCCCCAAACTATTTTTTTTCTTGAATTCAGTAATGTTTCTCACTTTCTTTGATAGAGTTTTCACTCGCAACTTTCTTTGGCCCCACAGAATACGAAAATCAGTGCACAATAGTCACTGAAAACCAAATCATATGCAGTGTAAGTTGTGTTTGTTTTGTTTTCCTGGGTTTACAGTTGGTTCCTGTTTTGCTCGCTTACCTTCTCACATCACCTGTTTTGGGTCCACTGTTCTGTTTCTAAAAAACGGTTTCTGAATGACAATCTGGGCACACCTGCACCATTTCTATTACTTTGTCAGCAATTAATTGTAATTGTTGCGTGTACAGTAGTATGTATATATACATACACACAAATATATATGACATATATATACACATGTATATACGTATACACATATATTCACTAGAGATGCGCGCTTTGGGGTCTCATCCGCGGAGTCTGCGGATAAACCCCGGGTCGGGCGGGTGACATAACGAAAAAATAGATTTTAATTAGATTCGGGCGGGTGGCGGTTGAACCATCCGGAAATATTTGATATACATGGTTCTGGAATCAGTATCCTTTACCATTCAAAGAGCCACTTAAGACCCGTGTCACAAAGCGAAGAAGACAATAGGAGACGCTATTATTCTCTAGAATGACTGCTGGCAGTCACCCAGTTAATAAGTATTAGGGCGTGCTATGAAGCCATTGGCTTTGTCGCCTTCTACAACATGTACCATCTGCTTGTCAGTCCAGCATCATGTTGTGTGTGGTTTCCGCGGCAACACGCACACAACTGCAAGGCATACTGGGTGACACAGAGTACACTAATGGTTGTGATATAAACAACTTTAACACTCTTACTAATATGCGCCACGCTGTGAAGCCACACCAAACAAGA
>NC_084632.1:1012683-1062683 GCF_033978795.1 Nerophis ophidion
AGCACATAAACATTACATGAACATTACATGACAGCACATAAACATTACATGACAGCACATAAACATTACATGACAGCACATAAACATTAAATGACAGCACATAAATATTACATGACAGCACATAAACATTACATGACAGCACATAAACATTACATGAACATTACATGACAGCACATAAACATTACATGACAGCACATAAACATTACATGAACATTACATGACAGCACATAAACATTACATGACAGCACATAAACATTACATGACAGCACATAAACATTACATGAACATTACATGACAGCACATAAACATTACATGACAGCACATAAACATTACATGACAGCACATAAACATTACATGACAGCACATAAACATTACATGACAGCACATAAACATTACATGAACATTACATGACAGCACATAAACATTACATGACAGCACATAAACATTACATGACAGCACATAAACATTAAATGACAGCACATAAATATTACATGACAGCACATAAACATTACATGACAGCACATAAACATTACATGAACATTACATGACAGCACATAAACATTACATGACAGCACATAAACATTACATGAACATTATATGACAGCACATAAACATTACATGACAGCACATAAACATTACATGACAGCACATAAACATGACATGACAGCACAAACATTACATGACAGCACATGAACATTACATGACAGCACATAAACATTACATGACAGCACATAAACATTACATGAACATTATATGACAGCACATAAACATTACATGACAGCACATAAACATTACATGACAGCACATAAACATTACATGACAGCACATAAACATTACATGACAGCACATAAACATTACATGACAGCACATAAACATTACATGACAGCACATAAACATTACATGACAGCACATAAACATTACATGACAGCACATAAACATTACATGACAGCACATAAACATTACATGACAGCACATAAACATTAAATGACAGCACATAAATATTACATGACAGCACATAAACATTACATGACAGCACATAAACATTACATGAACATTACATGACAGCACATAAACATTACATGACAGCACATAAACATTACATGACAGCACATAAACATTAAATGACAGCACATAAACATTACATGACAGCACATAAACATGACATAAACATGACATGAGATAAATCCCTTGTATGAAGTTGAAAGACATGAAAGAGTCCCCAGTGAGGCTGTCACGCCTGTTGCGCAACAACAACAACAACAACAACAACACCAACAACAACAACACACAATGAGGTCAACATTCCAGAAAGTTCCAAGAGGAATGTGAGACCATGATTTGAAGAAATAAGAGTGGCTGCTCACCTTGGTCTGAGAAGTGGAAATAGTTGAGGTAGTTGAGACAGTCGTGGAGTCCCGCGAAGAGCGTGAAGCCGCCACAGAAAGCATTTTCCCTGAAGAACAACTCGAAGGCCGCACAGTCCTGGTGGCGCCCGGCCCGCCAGTACGCGTAGGCCATGGTGAAGTGGTACAGGTCCGTCAGCAGCGACGGCACCCGCTCCAGTATGGAACTCTGCATGTTCACACCCCGCGGCCTTGATGCCTCGCCGGCCGCACATGTGTCTCTGCCTGGAGCTGCCATTGCTGAGACTCCAGCACGGCCGACGAAGCCGGGGATTCTGGGACTTGAAGTATCCTAGAACACTTGGTACGCCACCTGAAGCCGGGGATTCTGGGACTTGAAGTTTACGGTACACTTGGTACGCCACCTGAAGCCGAGGATTATGGGACTTGAAGTTTCCGGTACACTTTGTACGCCACCTAAAGCCGAGGATTCTGGGACTTGAAGTTCATGGAACACTTGGTACGCCACCTGAAGCCGAGGATTCTGGGATTTGAAGTTCCAGGAACACTTGGTACGCCACCTGAAGCTGGGGATTCTGGGACTTGAAGTTCCCAGGAACACTTGGTACGCCACCTGAAGCTGGGGATTCTGGGACTTGAAGTTCCCAGGAACACTTGGTAAGCCACCTGAAGCCGAGGATTCTGGGACTTGAAGTTCCCAGGAACACTTGGTACGCCACCTGAAGCAGAGGATTCTGGGACTTGAAGTTCCCAGGAACACTTGGTACGCCACCTGAAGCCAAGGATTCTGGGACTTGAAGTTCCCTGAACACTTGGTAGGCCACCTGCCAAAGTCCACATTGACTCCGACGTGAGTCCCGCAGTGTTGTTGAGTCTCCTGCTTGAATGGAAGTGCATTAATATTCACAAGTTGAAATGATTAAAAACTAGTATTACAGCTCTGGTGTTGCTAATTAATGCATGGGAGGGAACTGCATTATAACTAACTTGTCAACAATACTGATGCTATTCATGGTTGGCTTCATATTTATATAAATGCGTTTTTTTATTTATATTTAATTATTCATATTGTTACATTGTTAGCATGATAACATGTATCATGCTAACAAAAGGACAACTATTTTGCACTATTAACTTTATTCTGTTTAAACAATGTCCTCTTATACAAAAATGTTATTGTTTTGTTCGTTATGGTCATATATATACACATTATATACATATATACACATTGTATATATATATATATATATATATATATATATATATATATATATATATATATATATATATATATATATATATATATATATATATATATATATATATATATATATATATATATATATATATATATATATATATATATATATATATATATATATATATATATATATATATATATATACATATATATAGATAGATAGATAGATAGATAGATAGATAGATAGATAGATAGATAGATAGTACTTTATTGATTCCTTCAGGAGAGTTCCTTCAGGAAACTTAAAATTCCAGCAGCAGTGTACAGAGTTGAGATCAATTTAAAGAAAAAAGTAAAAAGTAAATAATGGGGGTTTAAAAGGAAACAAAATAGAGAAATATTACAAAAAGAATAAAAACAATGGGAATAACAATATAACAGTAAAATAAGAATATAACAAGACAAAGTAGGCAGTAGTGACCATGTTATGAAAACGTATTGCACTGTTATTGTTTTGAATCCCCTGTCATCCTAGTACCCCCCGCCCCCCGTCCCAGAGAGGAGTTGTACAGTCTAATGGCGTGTGGGACAAAGGAGTTCTTGAGTCTATTAGTCCCGCACTTGGGATGAAGCAGTCTAGAACTGAACAGGCTCCTCTGGCTACTGATGAGACTATGCAGAGGGTGACTGGCATCATCCAGGATGCTCACTAGTTTGTCAACAGTCCTCTTCTCTGCCACCCTCACCAGTGAGTCCACTTTCATTCCCATTGTAGAACCTGCCCACCTGATCAGTTTCTCAAGTCTGGAGCTGTCCTTCTTAGATGTACTGCCCCCCCAGCACACTACCATGTAGAACACAACACTGGCAACCACAGACTGGTAGTACATCCACAGGAGTTTTCTACAAATGTTGAAGGAGTGCAGTCTCCTGAGGAAGTACAGCCTGCTCTGTCCTTTCTTGTACTGGTGGTCCGTGTTAACAGTCCAGTCCAGCTTATTGTCCACCCAAACCCCGAGGTACTTGAATGAGTCCACGGTCTGTACCTCAACTCCCTCGATCACAATAGGTTGTGACCGTGGACTCGACCTCCCAAAGTCAATGACCAGCTCCTTGGTCTTTGACGGATTGAGCTGCAAGAGGTTTGTGTGGCACCAGACAGACGTGTGTGTGTGTGTGTGTGTGTGTGTTTGTGTGTAAATAAACATATACATAACATATATATATCTACATACATATGTATACATCTACATGTATATACATATATATATGTGTGTGTGCGTGTATATGTAAATAAACATATGTATATCTACATACATATATATACATCTACATGTATATACATATATACACATTTACATATATATAGCTACATATACATATATACACATATATAGATAAGTATACATACATACACATATACGTATAGCTACATATATATATACATCTACATGTATGTACATATATGTATACATATATACACATATACATATATACACACACATACATACATACGTACATATATATATATACATTCACATACATACATACATATATGTATATATATATATATATGTATATATATATATACATATATATATATATATATACATATATATATATATATATATATATATATATATATATATATATATATATATATACATACATGAATATACATTTATTGTTCACACATTTTTGTTGATACAAATATTTTATTTTATTTGACTAAAATCGTTATCCTGTGTTTTAATCTTATAAATCAGCATTTTGAAAACTTCCTGGTAAGTAATTGGTATACCATTAGATTAATCATTTTTAAAATGAATAATAACATCTTGGAAAATGTTGAAAAATATTCTTAACTGGACAATTTTAAGTTATTTTTGGGTAAAGGCATGTTGTACTGTAGGCAGTGGTGGGTAGAGTAGCCAGAACTTGTACTCAAGTAAGAGTACTATTACTTTAGAGATGTATTACTCAAGTAAAAGTAAGGAGTAGTCCCCCAAATATTTACTTGAGTAAAAGTAAAAAGTATGTGGTGAAAAAACTACTCAAGTACTGAGTAACTTATGAGTAACCTGCTTGTTTAATGATTACGGCAACAAATAATGCACAAAAACATCAAAATAGCAATATACCAATTCAGAGCCAGGAATATCTCTTAAGCAACTAAAACAATAATATATATTAAATAATAATACATTAAAATAAAAAAATTAAGGCAAATTCACCAGAACGTAAGATATTTTATTTTGAAGTCACGTCGCTAGACAGGAAGTACGGGGAGTGGAGTTGCTACTTGACTAGTGATGTTGCCAGTTATGAGATGCCGCTGATGCGTTGTTATTAAAGTTCAAGGAACAAACTCTCATAATTTCTGCAGTCACTCTGAAGCAAGAACATTACACGTTGTATTGTTCTTGGGAATCCAACTTTGGTAGTGTAGTTATGGCAAATCCGAGAATCTACACGGACCGGAAGTGACAATCGCAATATTTTAATATCAAAAATAATTTATATTTGTTTTTGTACATATGTTCACTACATGTTCACTCGGTATAAAACAATATCAAGTTATTTAATAAATATATATATTTTCAAAAAAGTCCCGCCTTTTCCGTTACGTAACCAAGATGGCGACTCTCGAGAACAACATTATGATTTGAGGACAATACAACATTTAAGTACAACATTTAAGTACATTACAACATTTAAGTACAGTACATTTAAGTACATTTGTGTCCAATACATTTAAGTACAACATTTGAGTACAACATTTAAGTCGAGTACAACATTCTTGTATTGCAGTGTCTTTATTTACTAAATACTCACAAGACTCGTGTAGGTGCGCAAGTGCAGCGTTTGCAACACATCGTGACTGGTGAGTCAAATTGATATACTTTGTTAAACCTCTGTTTATTATTACTGTGTTGAATGTATTGGTAAAGTATTCCATCCATCCATTTCCTACCGCTCATCCCTTTCGGGGTGCTGCAGCCTATCTCAGTATTGAGGAGTTCACTCAACGTCGCTCATTGAGTTAAAATCAGTTCAATCAGTGCCTGGCTGCCAAAACAGAACATCTTTAAAGTCCTACTGAAATGAGATGTTCTTATTTAAAAGGGGATAGCAGCTCCATTCTATGTGTCATACTTCATCATTTCCAAATATTGCCATATTTTTGCTGAAAGGATTTAGTAGAGAACATCCACGATAAAGTTCGCAACTTTTGGTCACTAATAAAACAGCCTTGCCTGTACCGGAAGTAGCAGACGATGTGCGCATGACGTCACGGGTTGTGGAGCTCCTCACATCTGAACATTGTTTGCAATCATGGCCACCAGCACCGAGAGCGATTCGGACAGAAAAATAAAAAATAAAAAGCGACGGCTCCGGGCGGCGGCAGTGTGAGCGTTTCAGATGTAATTAGACACATTTACTAGGATAATTCTGCAAGATTCCTTATCTGCTTGTTGTGTTACTAGTGTTTTAGTGAAATTGTAAAGACATACCTCAAAGTCGGATGGCTGCGGTGAACACGCGTCTCTCAGAGAGAAGCCGAGGAGCCAAAATCACAGCTGCCTTTTTTGACAGCTACTGCAGGAGGACGCATAATCCACTGATGTCTCCGGTAAGATATATATCACAATTTTCCCATCCAAAAACATGCTGGTTGACATAGAGAAAAATGTTCGCTTGATATCTCTGTGTTAAAGCTTCACAACAAACAAAGAAACACTGGCTGTGTCTCGGTGATAAAGACAGCTGCAATACACCGCTTTCCACCAACAGCATTCTTCTTTGACGTCTCCATTATTAATTGAACCAATTGCAAAATATTCAGCAACACAGATGCCCCAAATTACTGTGTAATTATGCCATGAAAAGAGACAACTTTTAGCCGTAAGTGGTGCTGAGTTAGTATGTCAAGTTAAAGTCAAAGTAGCAATGATTGTCACACACATACTAGATGTGGCGAAATGATTCTCTGTATTTGACCCATCACCCTTGATCACCCCCTGGGAGGTGAGGGGAGCAGTGAGCAGCAGCGGTGCCGTGACCGGGAATCTTTTTTTGGTGGTTCAACCCCCAATTCCAACCCTTGATGCTGAGTGCCAAACAGGGAGGTAAAAGGTCCCATTGATATAGTCTTTGGTATGACTCGGCCGGGGTTTGAACTCACAACCTATCGATCTCAGGGCAGACACTCTAACCACTAGGCCACTGAGTATGTCGCCTCCAACCAATAACCTCACAAACACACGTCATCATAAGCGTCATCATTCCGCGACGTTTTCAACAAGAAACTCCGCGGAAAATTTAAACTTGCAATTTAGTAAACTAAAGCGGCCGTATTGTCATGTGTTGCAATGTTAATATTTCATCATTGATATATAAACTATCAGACTGCGTGGTCGGTAGTAGTGGCTTTCAGTAGGACTTGAACATGCAACAAGCCTTTTAAAAATAAATACATTTTTAGATAAGAAATATTATATGTAAAAATACAATAGAATGTTAGAATAACTTCAGTAGTTAATAAAACTATGTAATATTAGCAATGTACAATATTTACCTCAGAAAGCCGACTTCTACGGTATCTCCTTAAAGCAGCTACTACACATTTTCATGGATAAATGTCCGCCGTTTTGATATCATTATAACATCTTTGGCTGGACTCCATCAAATTGACTACACACATGTTTATAATTTAATTAATTCAATGAGGGGTTAGTGCATGTGCCTCATGATAGGAAGGTCCTGAGTAGTCCTGAGTTCAATCCCGGGCTCGAGATCTTTCTGTGTGGAGTTTGCATGTTCTCCCTGTTACTGCGTGGGTTCCCTCCGGGTACTCCGGCTTCCTCCCACCTCCAAAGACATGCACCTGGGGATAGGCCCCTCCCACCTCCAAAGACATGCACCTGGGGATAGGCCCCTCCCACCTCCAAAGACATGCACCTGGGGATAGGCCCCTCCCACCTCCAAATACATGCACCTGGGGATAGGCCCCTCCCACCTCCAAAGACATGCACCTGGGGATAGGCCCCTCCCACCTCCAAAGACATGCACCTGGGGATAGGCCCCTCCCACCTCCAAAGACATGCACCTGGGGATAGGCCCCTCCCACCTCCAAAGACATGCACCTGGGGATAGGCCCCTCCCACCTCCAAAGACATGCACCTGGGGATAGGCCCCTCCCACCTCCAAAGACATGCACCTGGGGATAGGTTGATTGGCAACACTAAATGGTCCCTAGTGTGTGAATGTTGTCTGTCTATCTGTGTTGGCCCTGTGAAGCGTTGGCGACTTGTCCAGGGTGTAACCCGCCTTCCGCCCGCTGACATAGGCCCCGGAACCCCCCGCGACCCCAAAAGGGACAAGTGGTCAAAAATGGATGGATTAATTCAATGAATGTCAATGTTACCATGAATTGATTAACGTGGACCCCGACTTAAAGTGTTAAAGTAGCAATGATTGTCACACACACACTAGATGTGGCAAAATGATTCTCTGCATTTGACCCATCACCCTTGTTCACCCCCTGGGAGGTGAGGGGAGCAGTGAGCAGCGGCAGTGGCCGCGCCCGGGAATAATTTTTGGTGATTTAACCCCCAATTCCAAGCCTTGATGCTGAGTGCCAAGCAGGGAGGTAATGGCTCCCATTTTTATAGTCTTTGGTATGACTCAGCCGGGGTTTGAACTCACAACCTACCCATCTCAGGGCGGACACTCTAACCACGAGGACACTGAGTAGTAAACAAGTTGAAAAACTTATTGGGGTGTTACCATTTAGTGGTCAATTGTACATAACATGTACTGTACTGTGCAATCTACTAATAAAAGTTTCAATCAATCAATGCACTTCTTCCCCCACAGACTGTCCTTCACACTCACTTTCTTCCTTCAAATGGTGGGAAAACAAAGCTCGCTATTCCCTAATGCTAGCGAGTAAGAGCAGATGTTTTGAGGGGAATGTTTGCATCTCAGACTGCTCACCTGCATTGCTGATTAACACTATCACAGTTGCACAAGAACAGGGGTCTCAAACTCAATGGACCTGGGGGCCACTGGATGCAGAGTCTAGGTGAGGCTGGGCCGCAAGAAAATATTTCTTAAAATAAATATTTTTAAATGGCTTTATTATTTTCAGCACAAAATAAAATCTAAATATAAATGAACAAAAGGAGAATTGTGCACCGCAACTTTCTCTGTGCAAATAAGACACGTCGGGTTGCTGCTGTGCTCAAAGAAATATTACATCTCCCACTTTTCATGGTGTTCAAAGAAATATTACATCTCCCACTTTTCATGGTGTTCAAAGAAATATTGCATCTCCCGCTAGTCCTGGAATTGTCTTTGCTCATCACTAACCTTTTTTTCACTGCAGGCTTAGAAAAAGACATGTTTGGGGTTGTGTAATATATTTGTATTTATCCGACGCACAGAGAATAATGTTTTTAAAAAACATGTTTTTAAAATAACGTCTCGTGGGCCGCGTGTCTGAGACCCCTGCACAAGAATCACTTTACTTACCACTGCAATTACCTACAATACTGTCCATTCAATAATGTAAAAACAAGAGTACAAAGAAATCATACTGTCCCATTACCTTTCTTCATACTACTGTCACTACTCAATAGCCAAATAATTGTAGACACCTTAATATTTGTTGCTTCCTATACTGTCGTCATTTGATCTTGCACTGGTACTGTATTTGACTACTGTACTTCTACTTGTACGGATACTTCTACCATACTTATTGTGCAACTCATGGTCTTGTAATTAATGTACAGCAGAGCTATTCAAATGTTTGTACTTAGTGTATGAGATTGTGTAACTAGTGTTTGGATGCCACTGTACGCAATATCTGAAGAGCATTTCACTGTGGTGTAGTCTGCATGTGACAAATAACACTTGTAACACAAATTTGGACTTGAAATAGCCGAGACAACACTCATAAGTCGACGCCCCACTGTACTGTTGAAAAAAATAAGTAAAGGTTTTGTGATTTCCCTACCTGTTCCAGGTTTTGGTGTCCCGTCTCCGCTCCGATGGCTCAAGCTCATTTCAGTTTGAATGCAGCAGAGTTCAGCTGTTCGATATGTTTAGAAGTGCTGAAGGACCCGGTCAGCATCCCGTGCGGTCATAGCTTCTGCCAGAGCTGCCTGACAAGCTACTGGGACAGTCAAATGGTCTGCAGCTGTCCACACTGCAGAGTCACCTTCAGTCCCAGGCCGACCCTGGGCAGGAACACCTTGCTGACACAGATGATCCAAAGGCTGGCAGCTGCACAGCTAAGTGAGGGTCCCTCTGCTCCTCCCTTCTACCAGGACCCGCCGTTCTCCATGACCCAAGGCTTTGAGCATCCCACCTTTGACGTGTCCTCAGTCCACGCAGGGAGGACCTCTGGGGAGGTGAGTAGATGTACACGAGCCTTACAGCTGTATGTATGAACCTGTTACAAGTGACAAGTTCAGGAATAGGTACCGAATCCGATACTTTTTTGGCACCAACTGAATCGCGCCGGTACTACCGGTCACCGATTCACCTAAAATCCAACGGTACCATGCTTTGGTACCTCGGTTCACTGTGACGTCAGACCCGGTTGCCAGTCCAGGCAGCAATCAACCAGCAGCACTGAGAGCGGGCCTTTTCAATGCCAGCAATGAAACTGACTCAAAAACACTCCAAAAAAAAGTTAAAAAATAGGCTCCAATTTTCCACAAATGCGTTAGCTTGAGGCTGCTATATGTTAGCATTAGCAATTTTACACGGCGATTTTAACACCTCCAACTTTGGAAACAAAATCTACAACTTAGACCACGTTTGCACCGTAGGTTTAAAGTGCCCCAAATGTTGACTTTTTTAAGATCTGTTTTCCAGCTGACTGTTTACACTGCAAGTAAAATGTGATTTTTGTCAGACGCCAATGTAAACGTGCACAGGCCCCAATGTGGCCTCAACGTCACGTGCACGCTTTGATAAAGTGACAACAAAAGGAAAGTTGACTGGGAGGAAGTCGTTACTGCCACAAACTTAAAGTCGCCACACCTAACAAATTAAGTGCTTTCCACGTGGAAAGTAAATGGAAGTATATATGTCATATATTTAATGGCTGTAAAGTAGAGGAGACACTGACATCAGCGTGGATCTATGTTAGTTTTGTATTTCAACTCCAGAGGAGACACTGACATTAGTGTGGATCTATGTTAGTTTTGTATTTCAACTCCAGAGGAGACACTGACATTAGTGTGGATCTATGTTAGTTTTGTATTTCAACTCCAGAGGAGACACTGACATTAGTGTGGATCTATGTTAGTTTTGTATTCAACTCCAGAGGAGACACTGACATCAGCGTGGATCTATGTTAGTTTTGTATTTCAACTCCAGAGGAGACACTGACATCAGTGTGGATCTATGTTAGTTTTGTATTTCAACTCCAGAGGAGACACTGACATCAGTGTGGATCTATGTTAGTTTTGTATTTCAACTCCAGAGGAGACACTGACATCAGTGTGGATCTATGTTAGTTTTGTATTCAACTCCAGAGGAGACACTGACATCAGTGTGGATCTATGTTAGTTTTGTATTCAACTCCAGAGGAGACACTGACATCAGTGTGGATCTATGTTAGTTTTGTATTCAACTCCAGAGGAGACACTGACATCAGTGTGGATCTATGTTAGTTTTGTATTTCAACTCCAGAGGAGACACTGACATCAGTGTGGATCTATGTTAGTTTTGTATTCAACTCCAGAGGAGACACTGACATTAGTGTGGATCTATGTTAGTTTTGTATTCAACTCCAGAGGAGACACTGACATCAGCGTGGATCTATGTTAGTTTTGTATTTCAACTCCAGAGGAGACACTGACATCAGTGTGGATCTATGTTAGTTTTGTATTTCAACTCCAGAGGAGACACTGACATCAGTGTGGATCTATGTTAGTTTTGTATTTCAACTCCAGAGGAGACACTGACATCAGTGTGGATCTATGTTAGTTTTGTATTCAACTCCAGAGGAGACACTGACATCAGTGTGGATCTATGTTAGTTTTGTATTCAACTCCAGAGGAGACACTGACATCAGTGTGGATCTATGTTAGTTTTGTATTCAACTCCAGAGGAGACACTGACATCAGTGTGGATCTATGTTAGTTTTGTATTTCAACTCCAGAGGAGACACTGACATCAGTGTGGATCTATGTTAGTTTTGTATTCAACTCCAGAGGAGACACTGACATCAGTGTGGATCTATGTTAGTTTTGTATTTCAACTCCAGAGGAGACACTGACATCAGTGTGGATCTACGTTAGCTTTGTATTTCAACTCCAGAGGAGACACTGACATCAGTGTGGATCTATGTTAGCTTTGTATTTCAACTCGCATGTAAGCAGATGCACCACAGCGTCAATTCCAGTCTTTCAACAAACGCTATTTTTTCTAAATCAAATTATGTACTCATATATTACATACAGCCTATTATTTGCGCACTGTTGACAAGTTATGCTCTGAAAATTTGGTCGTCTAAAATAAACAAAACCAGATTTTTGATGGAATATCCATTTCCTTTGGCGACGAAAAAAATCACATTCAGGCTACATTGTGTTTAGGCTGCAGTCACATTTGAAAAGATCAGATTCCAGTCGGATCAGGACTACCTCCTAAAGTGGCTTGAATCTGATGCCAAAAGATCAGATTCAAAGCACTTTGGAGCGTTTAGAATTGGCAAAAAAAAAAAAAAAAACTCAGATCTATGTCACTTGAGGGCAAAAAAATCAGATTTGGTGTGCAGTGTAAACACGTCCTAAGATGCACATTACAAACAGCTGGGGAGTTAGTCCAATACTTACAGTATTAACACTTTTTAGGGCACAACAAAACACCTTAATAAATACAAAAATACAGCCTTACAGCGGCGTTTTAAAAAGTCATAAATTGTACTTTTTGAAACACATACCGATAATTTCCGGTATTACAATTTAAAGCATTTATCGGCAGTCCGATATTATCGGACATCGCTTGAATAAACAAATGCATTGACAGCTGAACACTGTGGTAGGAATATATAGTTTGATACATATCGGACCTAGGCATATTTAGGCCCGGGGGTCACATTAAGCTTCTCAGTCTGGCCCATCAGACATTCTCATTAAGGTTTGAAAGTGTAGTTCCCATTATGTGCTGTCATGTTTTCTAATGACCGCAAGTCTCAAACTATACTAAGTATTTCAATGCTTGGAATCTGCGCTTTTAAATGATATACCAGTTACTATGGCCATCTAATTAGTTACTATGGATCTAATTAGTTACTATAGTCATCTAATTAGTTACTATGGTCATCTAATTAGTTACTATGACAATCTAATCAGTTACTATGGTCATCTAATTAGTTAATATGGCAATCTAATTAGTTACTATGGCAATCTAATGAGTTACTTTGGCAATCTAATTAGTTACTATGGTCATCTAATAAGTTAATATGCTCATCTAATTAGTTACCATGGCAATCTAATTAGTTACTATGGCCATCTAATTAGTTACTATGGATCTAATTAGTTACTATAGTCATCTAATTAGTTACTATGGTCATCTAATTAGTTACTATGGTCATCTAATTAGTTACTATGGATCTAATTAGTTACTATGGTCATCTAATTAGTTACTATGGTCATCTAATTAGTTACTATGGTCATCTAATTAGTTACTATGGTCATCTAATTAGTTACTATGGTCATGTAATTAGTTACTATGGTCATCTCATTAGTTACTATGGTCATCTCATTAGTTACTATGGTCATCTAATTAGTTACTATGGCCATCTAATTAGTTACTATGGTCACAGGGGCGGCATAGCTCGGTTGGTAGAGTGGCCGTGTCAGCAACTTGAGGGTTGCAGGTTCGATTCCCGCTTGTACCATCCTAGTTATTGCCGTTGTGTCCTTGGGCAAGACACTTTACCCACCTGCTCCCAGTACCACCCACACTGGTTTAAATGTAACTTAGATATTGGGTTTCACTATGTAAAGCGCTTTGAGTCACTTGAGAAAAGCGCTATATAAATATAATTCACTCCACTCCACTCATCTAATTAGTTACTATGGTCATCTAATTAGTTACTTTGGTAATGTGAGTCACAGCAGCTCAGAAGAGGCACCAAGCAGTGTGGGCGGGAAGCGTTTCCACAGACGCGGAAGGAGATTTTCACAACAAAGTTCTAAAGCTTAGTGATATATCAGATTGTAGGTGGCTTTATTTTGTACCTTTCACGTTTCATATTTCACTGTTGCATTTTTGTTGTGTTTCACTCCATTGTAAAATATGTGGATGGAAAGGGGGTGTGACTTTCATATGTTGTCTACATTCAGTGTTTTATCCTTCATAGAAAAAGTAAAAATTCCATTACGTTTTTAAGGCGGTCTGTCATGTTTTTAGCATTCAATCAGACATTATTGTGAGGTTTTGTATTAGTGTTCCTAAAAATAGATATATTGGCCCCCGGACATTTTTTTCTTTAAATGTGGCCCCCAGAATAAAAATAATTGCCCAGGCCTGATATATGTGGTAGTAAAAAGTAGTCTTTTATTTCTTGTTGCCGTAGAAACATTTTGAAGAAATGCGTAGAAATATTGGCGAGCAAATTATGGAGAAAGAAGGTGAAGTTCAGCAGCTGAAACAAAACTTGAAGTCTTTCTCTGTAAGTAATAAAAAGCACACGTTCCCATCTGTCCATTTTGGACTTGTACTGATAATAACAAACATCATGTACCATATTTTTAAGCACCGCGCCAAGGAAGCAGTCAAGGATGCCAGCAGGATCTTTGCGGAGCTGCAAACGTTTCTGGAGCGTCGTCGCGTGGAAGTGAAGGCGCTCATCAGGGCTCAGGAGAAGGCGGAGTCGACTCGCTGTGAGAACTTGCTGCATCACCTGGAAGGACAAATCTGCCAGCTGAAAGAGCGAGACGCCGCGCTGCAAGGAGCGCAGGATCAGCATCTGACTGTAAGCAACAAATCCTCATCTCGGGCCATTTTTAATCAACCTAACCTTTCACCTCTTCTGGATCAGTAATGGCATCTTCCAAAGTTGTTTGCAGGGTTCTGATCGACTTTTGTGTGCAGAATACGTTTTGCAGTCCAGCGGCAGAAGAACCTTCTCTGACACTCAATCCACACGCGTCTTTTGGCAGCGTGAGGAGAGCCATCTCCGACATGAAGGACCACCTGCAGACTTCTTACCAGGCACACTTTACCAACATCAGCACTGCAGGTGTTTATCCTCAACGCTAATGTATTCTTGTTGTTGTCAATTATACTGACACTGCAAATCTGTTTCTTGGCTTTTCACAGTAAAAAATGTCAACATGCTGCAGTCGCAGAAGTCAAACAGAGGTGAGCATAAAGTATAATGTTTATATTTCTCCAACTTATGTACATACTTTTCTATTGTTTTGAGATTATTATTATTATTATTATAGGCCTGCTGCAAAGCATGCGACCATTTACATACTGTAAACAGTAGCATGTATGCTAACTGTTTTCATTATAAAATGCCAACATTTTATGTTCACTTTTTATCAAAATGTATTGGATTCAAACCTAAAAACTTGGCTTTTGAAACTGTGTGCCATATTAGTTGTTGCCAACATCTAATGTGTTAGCATGTTAACGTTAGTATGTTAATTTATGCTCAAATTGTATCTAGGTCTATTCATTTAAACCTAAAAATTACAGATGTCCGATATCAGACTGCCGATATCGGCTGATAATTGCTTTAAAATGTGATATCGGAAATTTTCGGTATTCGTTTCAAGAATTAAAAAGGAATGACTTTTTAAAACGCTGTTGTACTGAGCGGTACATATTTGGTAAAACACGAATATAAACCAAGTCAGCAGGCCCTTCCCTCTCCACACACACAACACAGGAGTTGCAGCACGATAACCTCAGCAAACCGCCGCGAGCGCAACATAACAAGAGTGTATTGTTGCCGGTGCTGTAGCCGTGGCTAACAAGCAAGCTCGCTCGATGACTGACTGACACAATGTCTAATGGTTTGGGATTATTTTAAAGTGTCTGACGGATAAAAAACTGGCAATTTATAATGACTGCAGTAAGTTGGTTAAGCGAGGAGGAACAAAGACCTCTTCCTTTAACACAAGCAATTTGATCTACCACCTCTTCAAGAATCATAAGGAGATACAGGAGGAATAAAAGCGGAAAATGGATGAAAAGCAAACAGCGAAAAAAAGTAGTACCACACAGTTGTCGCTTAAAGACTCCGCCAGAGAAAAAACAAAAATACAACAAAAAAAACCCAAGGCCAAAGCTCAAGTTGTGGTCAGGGACGACACACGACGGTAGAGTTTGGTGTGGCTAGTCTGCCCTGCATGGCACACACATTGCAGCTTGCAGTGAACGGAGGTGTGCTGTCTCAACGCAGCATTTCAGAAGCTCTGACTGACTAGTAGGCCACTTCAAGCACTCACCACCAGCTTGCAGCACATTTGTGTGACTCATACAAAGACCTTGGAGCAGGGCAGATTGAGCCCAGTTTATAATTTCCTGTTATACAGTATGCCAGGCAGTCTTGCACTAGAGGATTATGTTATTGTTTACTTTATTACTCTAGTACAGTCTGGACTGAAGCTGTGTGCCTTCTTTGTTTTTGTAGCTGTTGTTTTGAGGCACGTTTAAAAAATATAAAGAATAATGCAGACTTAGACTTAGTGAAAGTCAAAGTATAGTATTTCCCATAGTTGTAGTGGGTATCAAGATTATCTGAGGGAGAGCATGTCCCAAATTCCAAGCTGCTGTTTTGAGGCATGTTAAAAAAATATTGCACTTTGTGACTTCAATAATAAATATGGCAGTGCCATGTTGGCATTTTTTTACATAACTTGAGTTGAAGTTGTTCTCTTATTTTGGAAAACCTTTAATGCATCCATCAGGGCATCACAACAAAATGAGGCATAATAATGTGTTAAATCCACCACTCTATAGATCGGTATTTGTAATTAAGAGTTGGACAATATCGGAATATCAGATATGGGCAAAAAAGCCATTATTGGACATCTCTACTAAAGATCATTGATTATGATACTCGGTGCTATCTTGAACTATGCTAACTTTTCCTATGTTATCATGCTAACATTAGCATGCAAACATTTAAGCAAGTATTTTGGCAAATGTTATTAATTTGAACTTAATCATGGATTTTGATACTTGGTGACGCCTTAGAAGTACTTAAGTTTTGCTGTTATTATTCTAACGTGACCATGCCAACATTTAATGCTAGTATTTTAGAAAATATTCATTTGAACCTACAAATCATGGATTCTCATATTTGTCGCCATCTTAGAAGTAGGCTTACTTTTCTTATGTTATCATGCTAACATTTCATGCTAACATTTGTGCAAATTTTGATCATTTATGCACACTCTGTCCAAACTTTTTGACTCGGGTTCAGTGTTGGACTAAAAACGGACTGCATGTAAAGTAACAATAGCCTAAGCATTAAGTATATATGTGTACATATTTACTGTGTATTGATATAATGATATAAACTAAATACTATGATTGGATATTGAGAGTATGTGAACATTTGACTCACAACTTGTTTACTTCCGTGACGACCTCCAAAGTTTGGCAAACAATCAAAAATATCCATCAGCTTAAATGCGCCAAACACGGATAAGTGTGGAAAGTTTTTTGGCGCCATGAGTACGATAAGTTGTTTGGATTGAGTCATATAAGTATATGCTGTGCTACACACTTGGAACCACAATTCATGGTCATTGACCTAAATTACTGACGCTGTCCACAAGATGATGGCAAGTTAGCAGCGATCAAATTATCCGATGTTCAAAATGATTTGTGAACACCCCATGGGCCACATTTCTTATTAACTAATGACGTCTCGCGGGCCAAAATGAAGGCTCCGGCATTCCACAGTTTTTGACAGCACTAGTTTAGACCAAAAAATAATGGGTTTTGTATACTGTTTCCATCATAGATATAGAAGTTGACGCAGCATTGGCTGCTATGACACGAGAAATCCACCCGCCATCTTGAAGTGGTGATGAGGAGCCAGCGAGATGTCCAAACTGACAGTTGACAGACAGGACAGCGCTCAAATGAGCACACTGTTGAAAATAGGAATCAGGGGATTACTTTTCACATGTGAGATTTAACATTAACGTACTATTAGTTGTATTTTGTAAAAATAAGATCACCACGGAGTTGGAGCATAGATCTTCAATAGTACTGAAATTGTAGCCGCTAGCGAACAAGAGTATGACTATAATAGAATTGCTTGTCAAAGAAATTAAATACATTTAAAAATGTCATATTTGAATAACATGAAGTTGAAATAAATGAAGATAAAGATTAATGTGGTTTTATTCTGAATCCAGTGAAACAGATTGGTGGTTTTAGCAGATATAAAGACTTCTAGGTGTTTATATATGTTGATGTATTTGCCAGACGCTTTTATCCAAAGCGACATATATAAAAAATACATGTGAAACAATCAATGTAAACATTATCATTTAAGGGAAGAATGGAATACAAAATTTAAATACAAAGTGTCGAGACAGAATAAACTCTGCTGCTGCAACAGAGATAGTCTATAAGTCCCTAAGATATATTGATACTTGTATTAGTAGATTGCACAGTACAGTACATGTTATGTACAATTGACCACTAAATGGTAACACCCCAATAAGTGTAACTTGTTTAAGTCGGGGTCCACCTTCATCAATTCATGGTGTCATTTTTCCTCAAGAAGTTTAATTGTATCCTATAACGAGGTTTGTAAGTACTATGACCTACTATAGTGAAGAGAATCATTTCATAATGAATGTGTTCTTGCTGATGTGGACAGATTGAATGTTCATTTTCAGGACGTGGGACAGTGAAGAAGTCCTACAGCGACAGAAGTGATCTGCTTCCATGTGAGTAGTTGTGGTTTTCTCACCAGTAACAGCGGCTCTTTCTTCCTCATGTCATCAGTATGCCTTTTCTTTAGATTTCCATCCTCTTTCCTGGGACCCTTTTACGGCGCACCAGGAGCTGTCGCTGAGCGCAGGCAACCGTGCGGTGGGTCGGACAGGAGAGGTGCGGTCCTACCCGGTCCATCCCGAGCGCTTTGACAGCTGGGCTCAGGCCATGTGCCGAGAAGGTCTGCAAGGACGCTGTTACTGGGAAGCTGACTGGGGTGGCCAGCAGGTGGCACTGGGACTCGCCTATGAAAACATGAAAAGAAAGGTGACTAGCTTTGTTTAAGACGAGGCATAAACGACCATTTTTGTTTCCAGTAGAGTTTAGCAAACAGGTACCGTGGTGCTCTGGCTGGTAGATCTTATGATTATTTCTTTGCGTTCAGGGGACATCCAATGACAGCAGGCTTGGACACAACAGTCTATCGTGGAGTCTTCTCTGCGGTCCTTCCACTTTCACCTTCACCCACGGCGACGATATGGTCAGCATTCCCGCCGCCACAATATCGCGCAAAATCGGAGTCTTCCTGGACCACGACGCAGGAGTGCTGTGTTTCTACTCGGTGACACCTGCAGGAATCCAGCTACTGCACCAAATAGAGAGCGACTTTGACCAGCCTCTGTACCCGACAGTGTGGCTCGGCCCCGGGGCCTCCGTTAACCTCACCTGTGTTGACTGACATGGACGTAGAAGCTGATCTCCCTCTAGTCTACAACATAGCATGTTATGTGTGTATACACGTCATACTAGCCAACACTCACAGATTTTCTGAGAGATTCCCGAAATTCAGCGCCCCTCTCGAAAACCTCCCGGGACAAATTTTCTCCCGAAATTCAGGCGGAGCTGGAGGCCACGCCCCCTCCAGCTCCATGCAGACTTGAGTGACATGTATAAACAGCGTGTCTGCCCAATGACGTTCTAACTGTAGAATGATGTAGGGCGAGTTCTTGCTTTCTTATGTGGGTTTATTGTTAGGCAGTTTCATTAACGTCCTCCCAGCGCGGTAACAACACACAACAACAGCAGTCACGTTTTCCTCTACCATAAAGCAGTTAGTCTGCATAAACAGCAATGTTGTGACACTCTTAAACAGGACAGTACTGCCATCTACTGTACATGCATATGGTTAGAAAAACAAGGATGGACAATTCACCCCTTAACAATGAGTAGATGAGTGTTGTGTGTAAATGTGTAAATAAATGAACATTAAAATTCAACTATTTATTTTATTTATTTATTTATATATATATATGTATATATATGAAATACTTGACTTGGTGAATCTAGCAGTAAATATAGAATAGAATGTACTTTATTGATCCTTCAGCGCCACAGTTCACTCACAATAAACAATGATAAATAATATATGAATAATATAAATATACTCCTCCCCTCTTAACCACGCCCCCCACCTCCCAAAATCGGAGATCTCAAGGTTGGCAAGTATGACATATATACGCATGGGTTTATATAGTAATATTACATTCCCGTACAACATGGCTTCTTACATAGTTACAATATATGCAAGTATGCTGATGCTCCTTCTGTACGTAACAACCTGTTATCTCTAAACAGCACACATCACATAATTGTACATTTGTCAATTGCTATTTTAAAATAGGAGAAAATGTCTGAATTCTTTTGTGGCTTTATGTTGCTATATTTGAAGTAGTAATATTTATTAGAAGACCTCAGCAGTATTTCAAATCTAATACCAACCTAAATTGTTGTTTTTTTTTAACATTGCACTGTATGTAACAGTACATCAAGTGTTTATGGCATTCTGCGTCTCTACCCGGTAAATGAATACAGAGCAGAGTTTAGCCAGCTATCGAGCTAAAGAAATTGCAGCTTGAAAAGCCTTTTTTCAGTTTGGGTGAAATACAAAAGACACATTTTTGCTAATTTGATCATTTTACATATTCATAAATAATATTGTGGTGGAAGTGATTAATAAAACCGAACAGATGCTACCCGTGCTCTTACTTTGAAAGCAATACAAGCCTTTGCCAAAAAGGAGACATGCTTCAGTGCAAGAGTGTTTTTATTCATGGCCACAAAGACACACGGAGTGTTTATAGTACGACATTTAAATCTTATTGAATGCTGCAACGTCCACACTTTGAACCTGAAATACAACCACAGAAAAGCACCAGAATTAGTCTTTATGCAAATATTTTGTATACAATTATAGTAAATACATCTAATATTTCTACACTTAAGAGCTTCTTTTTTTTTTAAACTACTGAAATACGTTTTACGTATAAAAAAATAGTCTTATGTGACAATTGTAAATGTCAGCAGAGGTGTCAAAAGTGTCGAGTGGGAGTCATTTGCTGAACATTATTATTATTTTTTTTTAAATTGAAAGAAAAAAATCCAACAACCAAAACATACACCTAACGTAATTGTTTCCTCAGTAAAAAAAAAAAACAACTCCCATGTGATTAGGGTTTTAAGATTGACAATATAAGAAATATGTAACTATATTTGATACGTTTTATTATAAACACGTGCTGTTTTAGACCGCAATGTTAAATTAAGGACATCTACAATCTATGTCTGCTTAGTTGTTGTGTAGCTGCTCACTCATGTATTTTGACAAAATTCCTGTGAGAATCCTGCGTGTGATTGACGCATTAAGTAGTGGGACCAACCAGGACTGGCTGCAGGTATCCTCTGTGAGCAAATACCGTATCATCTTTCTCACTTATCAGGTCGGTAGTGCATTCCTCAGATTTTTCATTCACGCCTTCAGTGAGGGATGAGGCAAAATCTCACCCAGATCCACTTTAGTAGTCTTAAGCCTACCATGTTTACATTTTGTAAAATGATTTGACAAACAGAAGAAAATGTCCTTCAATAAAGCCAAGGTTGGACCTGACATGTTAAGTTTGTACAAGTAAACATGTTGCAGGACCGCTTGTATCGAAGCTCATGCTGGAGATTTTTGATGCAAGCTGATACTTTTGTTTAGCTGATGTTGGATTGGGACACTCCTAGTTATCAAATATGTATTTAATGTAGAGGTAGGCTGTCACGCCAACACAATGTGGAAGAAGTGAAGGGCTGCCACTATTTTGCTGACACAGCAGCTACAGAATTATTCAGATCAAGTATTTTAGGTTTTGAATCTAATGAAATACCTAATTGCTATGTTTAATATTTTTGAGATAAGAGTCCCTTTGGTAAATGTTTCCACCTCTGCCCATTCAAAGTAGTAAAAACAACTCACGTAGTCTTCAAACTTGGTGATCTCCTCTTCCAGCAAGTCCGTCCCCACCTTGTCGTCTTCCACCACACAAGAGATCTGGAGCTTCTTGATGCCGTAGCCCACCAGGACCAGCTTGGAGGCGCCCCACAACAGGCCGTCAGCCTGCACCGAGCGCACACACTCCTCCAGCTTGGCCATGTCGGTTTCATCGTCCCACTGAAGAAACACAGGTGTCATCCATGAAGAGCTTCTGCTCCCTGTTAATCACATCTACTCTAAGGAGGTTCTTACTGGTTTGACGTCCAGTAAGATGGAGGACTTGGCAATGACGCTGGGTTTCTTGGCCTTTCTCTCCGCATACTCCTTCAACCGCTGCTCTTTCAGTTTCTCTGCCTCTTCGTCGTCGTCATCACTACCAAACAAGTCCAAATCGTCTTCGTCTTCGTCTTTTGCGGGTGTGATAGTCTTCTGCTGCATGGTAGTGCCCTGAAGACAGTCACATGTAGAATTACACAAACATAATAGGAGAGTATTCACACTATTTGACTTTTTACAAATAAGGTGTCCTGATATAATTTATACACTTTTGATACAATACCGATACCGGAGCCTTGAGAATTGACCAGTACTGATACTGATGATATCAGCACAACTCATACATAGTTTTATTATTTTAGTGTTAAATGTTACAAAAGGCTTGATCAATTTGAAGAATAGATGTCCAATGTTTTTTTTTGCCAATATCCCGATATCGTCCAACTCTTAATTACTGATATCAACCGATACCGATATATAGAGTGGTGGAATGAACACATTATTATGCCTAATTTTGTTGTGATGCCCCACTGGATGCATTAAACAATGTAACAAGGTTGTCCAAAATAAATCAACTCAAGTTATGTAAAAAAATGCCAACATGGCACTGCCATATTTATTATTGAAGCCAAAAAGTGCAGCATTTTTTTAACATGCCTCAAAACTGGATCAGGACACCCCCCGTTTAAACCTAATTCAATAATGGTACCTATTACTTTTTAATCAAATTGTAGAAAACAGCTCTTACAACATGACAAATGTCTGATATGTATTAAAAATAATGTAGATAAGTATTCACAGCATTTGTCATGAAGCTGAGACGCATCACGCCTCCACTCATCTCCAGAGGTTTCCACAGCTGTGGTCAACTCAGGTGACTGTCCAGGATTTGGAATGACAAGTGTTCATAAAAGCTCTCACACTTGACCAAAGTGTGCATCCAAAAGGCTGCGACTACTTATGTTTGTTATTTCCTACTCTTCTATTATGAACATTTATACTCAGTGGCCTCCTAGTGGTTAGAGTGTCCGTCCTGAGATGGGTAGGTTGTGAGTTCAAACCCTGGCCGAGTCATACCAGAAACTATAAAAATGGGACTCATTACCTCCCTGCTTAACACTCAGCATCAAAGCTGGGAATTGGGGGTTAAATCACCAAAAATGATTCCCGGTCGCGGCACCGCTGCTGCTCACTGCTCCCCTCACCTCAAGGGTGATGGGTCAAATGCAGAGGACACATTTCACCACACCTAGTGTGTGTGTGACATAATAATTGCTACTTTAACTTCATACATCTTCTATGAACAAACATTGTACAATTAGGTAAAACTCCAAAATAATGGTACTTTACTGCACAGTAAGTGTAGCACTGAATATTTGATGTTCTCCTGATAGTGAGCAAAGTGATGAGTATTTGATATTTACATTAGTGTAGGGGAGTGAAGGAGCTGATGGCACCGCTACAGGGGACTTTTCCAGGACTGCTACCCGACTTTCCAGCTTGAACAGTGCTGCTCTTAAATCGTGCACCACTGCAACACAACAAGGGGGGAAGTCAGTAGCAGGTTCAAGTGTGTCAACATTTTTTATTTATTTAGTCATATGGAATATTTTTATTGTATGAAATGTCACTGTACTTGGAATATTTGTAAAATCTCACCTTGATGTAAGCTATGGTTCTCCAGTTCCAGGCTCTTTATTCTGGTGGCCATTTCTTGGTCAGTTGTGTTGCTGCTGCAGTTGTTCTGCAAGACAAGACCCAGACCTTGTTGGTAAGCGAGCAGAGCTGGATTTTAACCATCATCATCATCATCAGAATAAGCCTGGACTGATCCCGGGTCCAAAACTAGAAGCAGCCAATGGGTTGGATCATACTCTTCCAACCACTGGTCTGGCTGTAGCCTATGTGCCAATACCAGCCTCTTCCAATTAAATCCTCTTAAATTGTTACGCTCAACACCTGTTGCTGATTGGCAATCTGGGCACACTTGTTCCGGGTTGCCAATCAGGCATCTTTATCAAATCAAATCAAATCAACTTTATTTATAAAGCACACTTCAAATGGACCACAGGGGTAGCCACAGTGCTGTACAATAGGCAGGTTAAAAGATAAAACGAGGACCGAGCAAACAACACAAACAGAACATGATCAAAATTATAACTTACTGAAATAATTATATTTATATAGCACTTTTTCACAATTGTCCTTAAGCGCTATACATTGACAAGTCTGGCATTGGGAGCAAGGTGGGTACAATGTCTTGCCCAAGGACACATCGGCAGTGACTGGGATGGCAGAAGCTGGAATCAAACCAGGAACCCTGAAGTTTCTGGATGGCCGCTCTACCCGGCTATGTGTCTGCCTTGCCAGTGTTTCACCTGCCAGCCCAAGTCCAGTAAAAGTGCTTCCGGGTAAACTTGTTGTCAGCCCTGAAGCTAAAATGCTCCCATTAGTTTGAAACCATAAAAAAACAAAGAAAGTTGATCATCAAAACCTGTAAAACACAAATACAATGAAAGCGTACACACATATGAATATTTGCATCAAAAACAAATCATAATTTTAGAAATATCGACCAGAAATATAGTATTTTGTCAGTGTTTGTATTTATTTGTTGCCAAAACTTGTTCCGGTGCCAATAAAACTTGTTCTACATTGTCATGTTTTTGCCGATACCAAATCTTCCTGGCAGTGTGTGAGAGGATCTTCCAGGCTACCACTTAGTAAGGATGGGTATTGAATCTGATACTTTATCCTGCTGACACATAATCATTGTGCCATGTTTCTGTACCAGGGTTGTTGCATGTGACGTCACACCCAGCTGCTGACTCAGTGTACCAGGGTTGTTGCATGTGACGTCACACCCAGCTGCTGACTCACTGTACCAGGGTTGTTGCATGTGACGTCACACCCAGCTGCTGACTCAGTGTACCAGGGTTGTTGCATGTGACGTCACACCCAGCTGCTGACTCACTGTACCAGGGTTGTTGCATGTGACGTCACACCCAGCTGCTGACTCAGTGTACCAGGGTTGTTGCATGTGACGTCACACCCAGCTGCTGACTCAGTGTACCAGGGTTGTTGCATGTGACGTCACACCCAGCTGCTGACTCACTGTACCAGGGTTGTTGCATGTGACGTCACACCCAGCTGCTGACTCAGTGTACCAGGGTTGTTGCATGTGACGTCACACCCAGCTGCTGACTCACTGTACCAGGGTTGTTGCATGTGACGTCACACCCAGCTGCTGACTCACTGTACCAGGGTTGTTGCATGTGACGTCACACCCAGCTGCTGACTCACTGTACCAGGGTTGTTGCATGTGACGTCACACCCAGCTGCTGACTCAGTGTACCAGGGTTGTTGCATGTGACGTCACACCCAGCTGCTGACTCACTGTACCAGGGTTGTTGCATGTGACGTCACACCCAGCTGCTGACTCACTGTACCAGGGTTGTTGCATGTGACGTCACACCCAGCTGCTGACTCACTGTACCAGGGTTGTTGCATGTGACGTCACACCCAGCTGCTGACTCAGTGTACCAGGGTTGTTGCATGTGACGTCACACCCAGCTGCTGACTCACTGTACCAGGGTTGTTGCATGTGACGTCACACCCAGCTGCTGACTCAGTGTACCAGGGTTGTTGCATGTGACGTCACACCCAGCTGCTGACTCACTGTACCAGGGTTGTTGCATGTGACGTCACACCCAGCTGCTGACTCACTGTACCAGGGTTGTTGCATGTGACGTCACACCCAGCTGCTGACTCACTGTACCAGGGTTGTTGCATGTGACGTCACACCCAGCTGCTGACTCAGTGTACCAGGGTTGTTGCATGTGACGTCACACCCAGCTGCTGACTCACTGTACCAGGGTTGTTGCATGTGACGTCACACCCAGCTGCTGACTCAGTGTACCAGGGTTGTTGCATGTGACGTCACACCCAGCTGCTGACTCAGTGTACCAGGGTTGTTGCATGTGACGTCACACCCAGCTGCTGACTCACTGTACCAGGGTTGTTGCATGTGACGTCACACCCAGCTGCTGACTCAGTGTACCAGGGTTGTTGCATGTGACGTCACACCCAGCTGCTGACTCACTGTACCAGGGTTGTTGCATGTGACGTCACACCCAGCTGCTGACTCACTGTACCAGGGTTGTTGCATGTGACGTCACACCCAGCTGCTGACTCACTGTACCAGGGTTGTTGCATGTGACGTCACACCCAGCTGCTGACTCAGTGTACCAGGGTTGTTGCATGTGACGTCACACCCAGCTGCTGACTCACTGTACCAGGGTTGTTGCATGTGACGTCACACCCAGCTGCTGACTCACTGTACCAGGGTTGTTGCATGTGACGTCACACCCAGCTGCTGACTCAGTGTACCAGGGTTGTTGCATGTGACGTCACACCCAGCTGCTGACTCACTGTACCAGGGTTGTTGCATGTGACGTCACACCCAGCTGCTGACTCAGTGTACCAGGGTTGTTGCATGTGACGTCACACCCAGCTGCTGACTCACTGTACCAGGGTTGTTGCATGTGACGTCACACCCAGCTGCTGACTCACTGTACCAGGGTTGTTGCATGTGACGTCACACCCAGCTGCTGACTCACTGTACCAGGGTTGTTGCATGTGACGTCACACCCAGCTGCTGACTCACTGTACCAGGGTTGTTGCATGTGACGTCACACCCAGCTGCTGACTCAGTGTACCAGGGTTGTTGCATGTGACGTCACACCCAGCTGCTGACTCACTGTACCAGGGTTGTTGCATGTGACGTCACACCCAGCTGCTGACTCAGTGTACCAGGGTTGTTGCATGTGACGTCACACCCAGCTGCTGACTCAGTGTACCAGGGTTGTTGCATGTGACGTCACACCCAGCTGCTGACTCACTGTACCAGGGTTGTTGCATGTGACGTCACACCCAGCTGCTGACTCAGTGTACCAGGGTTGTTGCATGTGACGTCACACCCAGCTGCTGACTCAGTGTACCAGGGTTGTTGCATGTGACGTCACACCCAGCTGCTGACTCACTGTACCAGGGTTGTTGCATGTGACGTCACACCCAGCTGCTGACTCACTGTACCAGGGTTGTTGCATGTGACGTCACACCCAGCTGCTGACTCACTGTACCAGGGTTGTTGCATGTGACGTCACACCCAGCTGCTGACTCAGTGTACCAGGGTTGTTGCATGTGACGTCACACCCAGCTGCTGACTCACTGTACCAGGGTTGTTGCATGTGACGTCACACCCAGCTGCTGACTCAGTGTACCAGGGTTGTTGCATGTGACGTCACACCCAGCTGCTGACTCACTGTACCAGGGTTGTTGCATGTGACGTCACACCCAGCTGCTGACTCACTGTACCAGGGTTGTTGCATGTGACGTCACACCCAGCTGCTGACTCACTGTACCAGGGTTGTTGCATGTGACGTCACACCCAGCTGCTGACTCAGTGTACCAGGGTTGTTGCATGTGACGTCACACCCAGCTGCTGACTCAGTGTACCAGGGTTGTTGCATGTGACGTCACACCCAGCTGCTGACTCACTGTACCAGGGTTGTTGCATGTGACGTCACACCCAGCTGCTGACTCACTGTACCAGGGTTGTTGCATGTGACGTCACACCCAGCTGCTGACTCACTGTACCAGGGTTGTTGCATGTGACGTCACACCCAGCTGCTGACTCACTGTACCAGGGTTGTTGCATGTGACGTCACACCCAGCTGCTGACTCACTGTACCAGGGTTGTTGCATGTGACGTCACACCCAGCTGCTGACTCACTGTACCAGGGTTGTTGCATGTGACGTCACACCCAGCTGCTGACTCAGTGTACCAGGGTTGTTGCATGTGACGTCACACCCAGCTGCTGACTCAGTGTACCAGGGTTGTTGCATGTGACGTCACACCCAGCTGCTGACTCAGTGTACCAGGGTTGTTGCATGTGACGTCACACCCAGCTGCTGACTCAGTGTACCAGGGTTGTTGCATGTGACGTCACACCCAGCTGCTGACTCAGTGTACCAGGGTTGTTGCATGTGACGTCACACCCAGCTGCTGACTCAGTGTACCAGGGTTGTTGCATGTGACGTCACACCCAGCTGCTGACTCACTGTACCAGGGTTGTTGCATGTGACGTCACACCCAGCTGCTGACTCACTGTACCAGGGTTGTTGCATGTGACGTCACACCCAGCTGCTGACTCACTGTACCAGGGTTGTTGCATGTGACGTCACACCCAGCTGCTGACTCAGTGTACCAGGGTTGTTGCATGTGACGTCACACCCAGCTGCTGACTCACTGTACCAGGGTTGTTGCATGTGACGTCACACCCAGCTGCTGACTCAGTGTACCAGGGTTGTTGCATGTGACGTCACACCCAGCTGCTGACTCACTGTACCAGGGTTGTTGCATGTGACGTCACACCCAGCTGCTGACTCACTGTACCAGGGTTGTTGCATGTGACGTCACACCCAGCTGCTGACTCAGTGTACCAGGGTTGTTGCATGTGACGTCACACCCAGCTGCTGACTCACTGTACCAGGGTTGTTGCATGTGACGTCACACCCAGCTGCTGACTCACTGTACCAGGGTTGTTGCATGTGACGTCACACCCAGCTGCTGACTCAGTGTACCAGGGTTGTTGCATGTGACGTCACACCCAGCTGCTGACTCAGTGTACCAGGGTTGTTGCATGTGACGTCACACCCAGCTGCTGACTCACTGTACCAGGGTTGTTGCATGTGACGTCACACCCAGCTGCTGACTCACTGTACCAGGGTTGTTGCATGTGACGTCACACCCAGCTGCTGACTCAGTGTACCAGGGTTGTTGCATGTGACGTCACACCCAGCTGCTGACTCACTGTACCAGGGTTGTTGCATGTGACGTCACACCCAGCTGCTGACTCAGTGTACCAGGGTTGTTGCATGTGACGTCACACCCAGCTGCTGACTCAGTGTACCAGGGTTGTTGCATGTGACGTCACACCCAGCTGCTGACTCAGCCTGCTCTTGAACTGCAGCACTTGGCCATCACTCCAGCGGCACTGAGAGCTGACTCTGCCAAACTACCTCTTGGTAATGTTGCAATTTTCAATGCCTACAAATAAGGCTGGGCGATAAATCGATATAGCGCGGGTTTGTCTCTGTGCGATATAGAAAATGACTATCGTGATATTCGAGTATACGTTCTAACAGACAACTGTAATTTGTAAAGTGTGGGGCAAAAGTGTTGCTACAAAAATTAGCATTACTGCTAATATGTAGCATCATTTGAAAAGTCACGCGCTGGAGAATGAAGAGTGCTTGAAACTCCGCATGTCAACATCTCCATTTGGTGCCACACCAACAAAATGCTGAAGCAACCATTTCCACATCAACACCGTATGAAAAAACTAGTGAACAACATAAGGAGATAACGTCCGCAGTAAACTACCACATAGCAATTTGATTTCCTATTATGCAGCTAATTTTTATTTGACAGTTATTGAAATATCTTGTGTGACATCATGCACAAAAGTGCACTTTATTTATTTTTAACTATTGTAGTGGCGTTCTGTACAAAAAGTACACTTTAATTTAGTGTTGTTTTGGTATGTCAGGGGTCGGCAACCCAAAATGTTGAAAGAGCCATTTTGGTCCAGAAAAAATACTAAAAAATTGGTTTGGATCCGCAAAAAATTAAAAGCCTTCTATAAGTGATATATAATGAAGTCAACACATGATGTATATGTCTATTAGTTATATTAGCCTGCTATCAAATTGACTTTACAAGTCTTACACAAGTGTTGTAATGAAGACAACACATGACACTACTTTTATTTTTACAACATTGGAAAACATTAGTGAATCTTCTCAGAGGGTGAGATAACTCCTCTAAATGACTGTCTTGGAAGGGCCAAAAGTATAGATGTGTGTGTCCAAGTTAAAGGAAATGGCGGGCTGTCTTCTTCTAATGGATTTATTAGAATCTATGCAAGCTGGGTAACGTTTGCTGTGGTCTGGAACAACATGGCACACAAACAACTATCAGAAATGCAGCCAATATTGCATACAGATAATATGTCATGAGAAATGCAGATAAAAATTAAATACAGAGGACATAGGAAATTAAATGAGCTCAAATATAGCTACAAGTGAGGCATAATGATGCAATATGTACATAATGCCAGCCGAAATAGCATGTTAGCATCGATTAGCTTGCTGTCATGCAGTGACCAAATATGCTTGATAAACACTCCACACAAGTCAATAACATCAACAAAGCTCACCTTTGTGCATTCATGCACCGTATAAAACGTTTTGCTGAACAAAATGAGCCAAAGGAGTGGCATAAAATGTGTATTTCTCTGGCATGTTGAAGAAAGTTATACATGTAAACAAACTACGGTGAGTTCAAAGACCGCCAAAATGAGGAAAAAACGGCGCTCGCCAAAGACTCATCAGAGAATCATGTTTAATATACACAGTGGGATTTCTAACAATTAGGGAGGATTGTGTCATGTTTTCCTCCAACAGAAACCCTATTAAAACAAAAATATAGTTTTCCCCCCATCTTTTTCTATTTTAATACATTTTTGAAAAAGCTCCGGGGAGCCAGTAGGGCAGCACTAAAGAGCCGCAGGTTGCAGACCCCTGTGGTATGTCATGTTAGTGACATCATTCACAAAAGTGCACTTTTAAAATGTCTCTGACAATATTGCACTTTCTGTTTTGGAAATGACATGAATGTCTGTGCCACTGCTTAATAACTGTTTCATAAATACACTTTTGGTCAATTGACTTAGTTGTGATTTCCCTTCCTGCATGAAAGTTTAAAAGTAGCATATAATAATGCAGTATGAAGAAGAATGTTTTAGTGTAGATACATAGAATCATCATACTGCTGTGATTAAATACATCAAGGCTAAGATAAAATATCCAGATATACGTATATTGTGTATCGTGACATGGCCTAAAAATATTGAGGTATCAATAAAAGGCCATATCACCCAGCCCTACCGAAATTCTTCTTCAAAAACCAAATCATATGAAAAATGGGTTGTGTTAAAACCAAAGCAGCTTCCTACTTTGTCTTATAATTAAAAGCACAATTGTACTTACTCCTGCTAGCGACTTCTGGATGTTCTCTCGAGCGCGGGCTATGTCTTGAAGGATGGTGTTCGCTCCCACGTCCTTGAGAAAGACAAAGAGAAGAAAAATAATTACCAATGCTGCATTATAATAAAAGTAAACAAGACTGAGCTTTGGGTATGACTGCAATATGCCACGTACACAGACTGCCTGTGCTGTATGTGAGGAGCAATTCACACGCTCGAAGAAACGCCTTTCGGCCTCATCGTAGCGAGTTTTGTCAAACCAGATCTTCTCCTGGACCAGAAAGTTGACGGCGCTCATGTTTCTAGAACAGAAGGAGGGAGAGAGGGAGGTATGAACAAGACTGTGCAGGTATTACTGTTGGGGTGACTAATTGCAAAGATAGGATGCACTACTCTTAACAACTCTAAAACAAATCAAATATAAAACGTGTGTGATGAAATGTGATGTCACACAATACGATCAGTCCCAAAAAAATGGGAAATTAAAACTCAAAACACAGAAAAGAGGTAATAAATTAAGACAAAATCTGATGAGTGTGCTTCCAAGCATTTGAAAAGAAAAGTAAATGAGGAGGAAAAGGGATGAAAGGAAGAGAAATGCCTAAATGGATCCCGTCTCCAGCTTTAGTCATACTTTTCCGTTGGTCGGACAGTGGAGTCGGTCGTTTTGGGCGTCCAACCTTTCTTTGGCATGGCAGCGTCATCCACGTGGAAACGTCTCTCTGCTTCATCAAAGCGCCACTTGTCCAACCACACGCGCTCGCTGTCAGCGTGAAGAAAGAAAGAGACGCCCAAATCCTGCCTCTCCTGCTTGTCAGGCATCTCAACCGGCTCCTCCTCCTCTTGGATGGGGTGCAGGGCGTGGAAAACCTCCGCCTTCGCCTGCGAGACCACTCGCTTTTCCTCCACCGCCACTTCCTCCTCTTCTTCCACAAGGCTTGGAGAGGGGCCGCTATTCCTCGGGGTGGCGGCGCAGGAGGACGGTTTGGATGAGTTGTTGCCGTACAGATTTTGGTAGAAGGTAGCTTCGGCACGATCGTACATCGGCTTCTCCAGCCAAACATTTCTGCAGAGTTCTGCTATAATGGGGGCGTGTCCGTTAACCGGCTGAGTGGTTGGTGTGACAGAAGTTGGCGTGGGAGCTTGAGACTGGTACCCTTCATCGGGTGTTCTGGGTGTGATGGAGATCTGACCGTCAGTTGGCTGCATGGCTTCAAGTTGGTGGCCAGCTTGTTTACAGTCTTTTTTTTTTCCGGAACGTGATGCCTTAGTAGAGCAGGGCTTTTTATTTTGGGATGAGCCATTTAGCTTCGCGGTCCCTTTGGATGAGCTTGCCAGCCAGCACTGGTTGAGGCTCTCTGCTTGCTCGTAGATGCCGCGTTCGAACCACACATTGGCACACTCGGACTGCAGGCCAATCAGTCCAGCTCTGAAGTCGGACGGCTGCCTTGTGCTCATGTCAGATGTCTCTTCACTTTTGCCGTCGACATTGCCCTCGGGGCCGCGCTCAGGTTTAGATGAGCGCTTCTTGCTGCGACGCCTTTTTCCATTTCGCTTGCCGTTTCCGTTCAAGCTTGCACTCTCCGGAGAGGATGACGTCGAGTGGTTGGAGCTGGCCTCGTTTCTAGACTCGGCTACCACGTCGCTTGAACGATCCCCCCGACTGTGGGCGGAAGTCATTTGAGCCAACAGATCCGTTGCAGAACACCGGGGGGTCTTCTTTGACATCTTTGATCAGTTAGAGGAAAAAGAAAAGGCTTGTGGATTAGTCGAAGAAAAGCACAAGGAATTAAGGCAAAAGAGGGATAGTTAAAGCCTCTTTCACACATGCACTTAAAAAGATCACTTCTCACTCTGCAGACTTATTGATCATATTTACAGAAACAGAAATGTCAATATGACCGTAAACGGGAATATTCTATAGACAGGTAATCAAACTATTGTTTTATCTGAATAAGAGTTAGCATTGAGGTTAACTACGTATGTCTGAGTAGTTCCAATACATGACCATATGTCTGGTATTTAAAGGGGAACTGCACTTTTTGGGGAATTTTGCCTATCGTTCACAATCATTATGAAATACAGGACGGATGTTTTTTTTTAAAATGCATTCTAAATATTAAATAAATATCTGCTTACAGCGGAGCCAATGGGAGCTCCACTATTCCGCTCATAAAATCCGATTAAATAACCATTCGAAAAGCGTTAACAATACGCCATTTACATTTCCTGACTTGAATATTAACCAAGTATTGGTGATATTGTTATTTATTACAAGCGCTAACACAGACAAACTATTTATAGTGGCAACATTATCACTCCTCTATGTCCCTAAGTTTACATCATCGAGTGGTCTGCTGTTTCCTATAAGATTATTGTGGATATCAAATCATTACTCTCACCTGAAAAGTACATGTCTGAGGAAATAATTAGACAAATTGGGACACTTTGATAGTCATTTAGGACTTTATACTGGCGAGAATGACTTGTTCCCCCCCGACACCCACACCGTTTGTTCGTGAAGATTGACACATTTTTCATCTAAATGGTAATTTATGAACATCCTAATGACCGCAAACATTGTACAGTAGGTGGTGTTTTATAATGTTTGTGCAGTGAGCAAAAATCAGTGATGAAGAAAAAAAAGGTTAATAAGAAAATTACATAAATAACAAGTGTTAAATGGAGGTGTTTACATTTTTTTTACAGGGACTCTATGATCAAAATTGAACGGCTCCCATAGGCTCCATTGTAAGCCGACTTTTGATCAAATGTATGATATTTAAAATGCAAAAAAAAAAAAAAAATATCCAACCGTCGTCATGTCTTTCATAATGATTGTGAACGATAGGCAAAATACCACAAAAAGTTCAGTTTCCCTTTAAGACTAATTGTGCAAGTGTGAAATGGCATCTTGGGACAATGCCTGAGTTTATGCAAGACAAGTTAAAATCACAATAGGTTATGCTTGAAAATAACACATGGTATTGTAAAAAAAAAAAAAGCAAAAGCAATTAGCAGCATGCAAAAGAATGAAAGAGCCATGCAGACGAACAATGGCCAGCAGAATGAAATGATTAGAAGGCAATCTGAGAATAGTTCTACTTATGATGTGTCCATAACTCAAAGAAATACGTTTGGAAAATTCACTCATTTATTTTTTAACGCTTATATTATTTAGGGTCATGAGTGATCTGGAGAAACATGTAAAATAGTTGTATTTTAATACCAAATCTTAATTTTTGTATCCAAAATTCAACAATAGAGTTAAAACAATGTGTGTATCTGCTGAGTAGTCAGTAATAAGTAAACAACATTAACAAGAGTAGATAAAATAAGTACATAGGGTTGTAATGATAAACGGTAATATTGATAACAGCGGTAAAACTACCAACGTTTTAAATTAGACTGATCGAAAAACCGTAAAGGATAACTGCGCTTTGATAAACTCTCGGATTGACTGGCGCCAGCTTGAATGCTAACATGAAAAGAAGGTACATGAACATCTTTCGTCATTAGGAAACGACATATGCTTATCTAAATTATACAAACACATCATTGTTTGAGAAACTAGGCTATTTAACTGTGCACATTGAATCTTTGTACTTAGAGGAATATAAGACTAAGGTGGTTTCACGGTGCGATTAAGGACCGCCAAACAGAATAGAATGCCATAATGCCTGACAGAAATAACAATAATAATAATAGATTTTGTTATGTACTTTTCAACTTAATACATCTTAAAGTGCAGCAGTACAAACCGATAATTAAAACGATAAAAGCTTAGCCATTAAAACAGATAAAATACTGAGAGTAAAACCCTATCAGTGAAGCATGAGAAACAAACATCTTCCCAAGTGTAGGTTTTCTAATCGTGTTTATTTCAATAAATAACTCGTTCATAAGATTTCTGTGTGTAGGAGTACTTTTTGAGCACATTTAACATGACCGCGATAACAATAACTGTAATATGAAATCTTCATATCATTACATCCATACAAGTAGTGTATGTCTCTCATTGCCCTAAATAAAGTTGAAATTAATATTTAATAGATAAATATATTTCAACGAGAGACAAGAATATCTACAAACAACATCGTTAATCTTAAACATTGTTTAAGGGAAGTAAGAATGTAATGTCTTATTCAACAATTTACACACTGACATCCAACAATTCAAAATATATCAGTGCATAGTGGAAATTTTGTTTTCAAGTACCGTATTTTCTGGAGTATAAGTCGCACCTGCTGAAAATGCATTATAAAGAAGGGAAAAAAAAACATATATAAGTCGCACTGGAGTATATGTCGCATTCTTTGGGGAAAATCATTTGATAAAACCCAACAGCAAGAATAGACATTTGAAAGGCAATTTAAAATAAATAAAGAATAGTGAAGAACAGGCTGAATAAGTGTAGGTTATATGAGGCATAAATAAGCAACTGCTATGTTAACCTAACATATTATGGTAAGAGTCATTCAAATAACTATAACATATAGAACATGCTATACCTTTACCAAACTATCTCTCACTCCTAATCCATAAATCCCATGAAATCTTATACGTCTAGTCTCTTACGTGAATGAGATAAATAATATTAATTGATATTTTACGGTAATGTGTTAATACTTTCACACATAAGTTGCTCCTGAGTACAAGTCGCACCCCCGGCCAAACTATGAAAAAAACTGCGACTTAATAGTCCGAAAAATACGGTAGTCGGTCAAAGCAATTAGCTACATTTGAATACACTCAAAACATTTATATTAACTTTAAATTAATTTGGTTGGTTGAAACAGTATTAAAGTATTGTAAAGACGGGAGAAACAATCATGGGTCTTTTTTGTGTGTTTAAGGATCAGCATAACCAAAGCATTTGTCATTTAAACACAGCTTAAAACATTAACATCCACTTGCAAGACATGTAGAAAGATATGTTATACATACATGTAACCACTCCATAACACTTAGCTATTGGCATGTAGCATTCGCTATCTCAGTATTTCAGGATTCTTACTCGCCAAAGTTGCCATCGTATATTTAATTAAGATATAACCATTTTGCCCTCAAATTATGACTCAATGGCGAAGTCTGAAACGTTGCTGCTATGCTACACTTAGACACTAGAGTCCGTAGAAATCTTGCCAAAAATGTAATTTTGACCCAAAATGGCAGCATTTCTGTTCTTGTCCTGATAATAATAGTATTGTATATTAATAATTGCAGTTTCTATAAAAGGTATTTTGCTCAGGCTCTAAATATACACAAATGGTATTAGTGTTTGTGTAGTTTGACAGAAATTGACACTAATGCATATTAAATCAAAAATAATTGACATATTGTTCGATTAATACATTTCTTTTGGATCAAAACTGAGCAGTATTGTATGAAATCACATTACATTAATTAAATGGCAGCAATGTTAAAAATGCAAAAATAAATGTGCCGACATTACATATTAAATATACATATACTGTATTTACAAATTGATGTTACGCACAGCTCACATTTGATATTACAACATGCAGGCCATGCAGTTCTGATGAGATTCGTGTTGTTGAGAAGCAGGAAATGCCTTCGCGTTGTTTCACAATGTGAATCATCAGAGCCAACTGAACAATAACCAATAGACTTGAACAAAATGATTTGATGTACTTATGTTTTTGAGAAGACAGTTCCTGCTGCAGAGTAGAAAATCACAATAAAGGGTCTTATAAACTCACCTTCCAGATAAAGGTTCAAGCCTCAAAGTAAAAAAATCAAATGCTCAATTGTTCTTTTCATCCAGTTAACCGCAAGCAATTGGAAGAGAAATTTAACAATCACTGTCAAAATACAGTTATACTAAAGCAAACAGAACAGCATGCTTTAAGCACACATACAATTGTAGTTAGTCTTTGACCAGCCAAATTCGACCATGATACATCGACGTTCTAGCTATGGTTTTAACATGTGCTTATTTTTTGTGATTATGACACACCTCAAAGGCATGAAAAATCACTGACTACTTTGAGTGTTTACAATACTTTTTATACTACTACAAAGCTACTACTCACCCATGAGTTACAAGACGGTAAAGGTGACTATATACCGGTAGCTGTTATTTAATGTCTAGACTCAGTGCTCTCATTATGTTGAACATTTTATTTCAAAGGTCGTAAACATACAGTACAGGCCAAAAGTTTGTCCACACCTTCTCATTCAATGACTTTTCTTTATTTTCATGACTATTTACATTGTAGATTTTTTTTTTCATGACTATTTACATTGTAGATTGTCACTGGAGGCATCAAAACTAAGAATGATCACATGTGGAGTTATGTACTTAAAAAAATGTGAAATAACTGAAAACATGTTTTATAATCTAGATTCTTCAAAATAGCCACCCTTTGCTCTGATTACTGCTTTGCACACTCTTGGCATTCTCTTGATGAGCTCCAAGAGGTAGTCACATGAATTGAAATTAAACCTTTACCACTTTTGAGGTGTGTTTGGGGTCATTGTCCTGTTGGAACACCCAACTGCGCCCAAGACCCAACCTCCGGGCTGATTATTTTAGGTTGTCCTGAAGAATTTGGATGTAATCCTCTGTTTTCATTGTCCCCACATCTGCAGTCATCTCCAAGGTTTCTCATTATCCCATCGGGTTGAGTTTTTCCTTGCCATTATGTGGGATCTGAACCGAGGATGTCGTCGTGGCTTGTGCAGCCCTTCGAGACACTCGTGATTTAGGGCTATACATATAAACATTGACTGATTGATTTGATTGATTGTCATTCCTGTCAGTGTCATAGATAAAAGTTGTACAGTTAATAAATATCAAGTTATCAATTTTGGGGGATCACGATGACAGGAAATAATAGAGAAACACTGCATTAAGCTATCAAGACTCGTCCATGACCTTAGTCTTTAGATACCGGAAGAACTATATGACACATATATTGATTCATTGATTGAAACTTTTATTAGTAGATTGCACAGTACAGTACATATTCTGTACAATTGACAATAAATGATAACACCCCAATAAGTTTTTCAACTTGTTTAAGTCGGGGTTCATGTTAATCAACTCATGGTAATCAAATAAAGCAGTGGTTCTCCATTTTTTTTCAGTGATGTACCCCTTGTGAACATTTTAATCAGAGCAAAGCATTTTTGGTTGAAAAAAAGAGATGAAGAAGTAAAATACAGCACTAAGTCATCACTTTCTGATTTATTAAATTGTATAACAGTGCAAAATATTGCTCATTTGTAGTGGTCTTTCTTCAACTATTTGGAAAAAAATATATAAAATAACTAAAAAAACTTGTTGAAAAATAAACAAGTGATTCAATTATAAATAAATATTTCTAATCAGCAGCTTAAAGTGCCTTCTTTGGGGATTGTAATAGAGATCCATCTGGATTCATCAACTTACTTCTAAACATTTCTTCACAAAAAAATTAATCTTTAACATCAATATTTATGGATCATGTCCACAAAAAATCTAGCTGTCAACACTGAATATTGCATTGTTGTATTTCTTTTCACACTTTATGGACTTACATTCATATTTTGTTGAAATATTATTCAATGAATATATTTATAAAGGATTATTGAATTGTTGCTTTTTTGGAATATTAAAAAAAAATCTCACGTACCCCTTGGCATACCTTCAAGTACCCCCATTTTTGAAGCACTGCTATAAATACAACAATACTGTTACTATACAATAGTGAGGGGCGCAGGCATAGACTCAATATATATATATATATATATATATATATATATATATTATATATATATATATATATATATATCATTTATTGTTACACCTTTTTTGTAAGGGGCGCCGGAAGTCGGCAGAACCGTCAGCGATCCTGTAATGTTTGTCTAAACTTGAACGGGATTGTGCTTAAAGTCCTAATTCCCCCTCGGGATTAATAAAGTATTTTGATTGTGATTAAAAAGAATGTGAGGCCGCCATTGAGGCAGTGAAGCCTTTAGTCATGCTCGTTAAAAATATAAGCATATTAAATTTGACCTAATGTTACACTACTGTTCGGCGCTTTATGACATGATGGTTATGAAATTGTATAATAATAATATTAATAATAATATAGACTTTGAAGACGTTGTCCTGGCGGCGTCATCGCGATAGCCGCTAAGCTAGCCCCGGCTAACATGTCCAGGAAATATAATATTTAATGTTCATATAAAGTACTTTTACCTTCCTGCTTATTTAAAAGACACATGTCAACAAAGAATCCCTGGAAAGTGATGAATGGAGGTTAATGTGACTTACTGCTGTGTGCTGAGGCCGCCGCAGGAGACACGTTGTAGAGGAGGAGGGGGAGGAGGAGGGGAGGGGGGCGTCTTTCAAGATGGAGGAAGGAGACAAAAGCTTCCTTTTTATTATGATGTAGTCCAGGGGTGTCCAAACATTTTGACTTCGGGGCTAGAAAATAAGAATATATACACATATATATATGTATATATATATTAGGGTTTTACGGTATACCAGTATAAGTATAGTACAGCGATACTATACCGCCTCTAAAATGCACTGGTCATTTTCTCATCACGCTTTGTAGTGGATGGCTGTAATTTATTTATTTTTGTATGGTGATTGGACTTTTTTTTATAATATCCACAAAGTTTAGTGACCTTGTCTGTTTACATTTGGTATTGGGTGGATTTTTTTTTTTTTTTGCACCATGACTAGGCAAGGTTATTTGCATAAATAGATGCTGCACATTCCAAACATAAAAAGTAATTGACCAGGAAAAAATTAATGTCCACGAGTTTGAGTCAAAATCTCAGCATTTAAAATGTTATACATTTGAAATTAATGCAATCTCCCTGCAGGCAAAATGAGATGTTCTTATTTAAATAGGGATAGCAGGTCCATTCTATGCCATACTTGATCATTTCGCGATATTGCCATATTTTTGCTGAAAGGATTTAGTAGAGAACATCGACAATACATTTGCAACTTTTGGTCGCTAATAAAAAAGCCTTGTCTGTACCGGAAGTAGCAGACGATGGGTGCGTGACATCACGGGTTGTGGAGCTCCTCACATCTGAACATTGTTTACAATCATGGCCACCAGCACCGAGAGCGATTCGGACCGAGAAAGCGACGATTTCCCCAATAATTTGAGCGAGGATGAAAGATTTGTGGATGAGGAAAGTTAGAGTGAAGCACTAGAAGAAAAAAAAAGGCGACGGCAGTGGGAGCGATTCAGATGTCATTAGACACATTTACTAAGATAATTCTGGAAAATCCCTTATCTGCTAATTGTGTTACTAGTTTTTTCTTGTGAAATTATAAAGCCATACCTGAAAGTCGAAGGGGTGTGTTGACCACCAGTGTCTCTGATGGAAGCCATGGAGTAGCCAAGAAAGTCGAAGATGCCTCTTTGACAGCTGCTCATGTCTCCGGTAAGAGACGACTTATTACCACAATTTTCTCACCGAAACCTGCCGCTTGACTGTTCTGTTCCATAGTAAAGCTTCACAACAAACAAAGAAACACCGGCTGTGTTTTGGTTGCTAAAGGCAGCTTCAATCCACCGCTTTCCACCAACATCTTTCTTCTTTGACGTCTCCATTATTAATTGAACAAATTGCAAAAGATTCAGGAACACAGATGTCCAAAATACTGTGTAATTATGCCATTAAATCGGACGACTTTTAGCCGTGAGTGGTGCTGGCATAAAATGTCCACTCCAACCAATAATGTCGCAAGCACGCGTCAACATAAGCGTCATCATACCGCAACGTTTTCAACAGGATAACTCATGGGAAATTTAAAATTGTAATTTAGTAAAGTTAAAAGGCCGTATTTGCATGTGTTGCAATGTTAACATTTCATCATTGATATATAAACTATCAGACTGCGTGGTGGCTAGTAGTGGCTTTCAGTAGGCCTTTAAACTCATGTCTCGCGGGCCGCACTTTGGACACCCCTGATGTAGTCAAAACGCCTATATGGTTATATTTTTAATTAGTTATTATATGTTAATACAGTATATCATTTATTTCAAATAAACACTAATTTAGGCTGACCATATTGTGAAATCCCAAAAAGAAGACACATATATGCCAATGATACTCAAACTTGCTTTATAAATAATATATTTATTTAAATAAAGCATTTTTTTCTCCTGTGTTGACAGCAGTGTTGGCGCTAGGAATTTTCTAAATGGAGTCCCACAGTAAATGTTTTGGGGTCCCACTTTTTTGTAAGCGTTTTGAAAAACCAATGATAAACTTATGCATTGTCCTTTTATATCTCACATTCTATATTGTGTTTTGGAAAAAGGTTGTCCTCCTTCAAAATCGCTCTAAAACAACACCTCCAGGCAACTTCAACCCTTTACTAATACCCTCCTCCATTCACATCCCATCTCCCCAGATTGTAAATAACCTAATGTAAACAATCAAATGTATTTCTAATGTATATACTTGTTCTTATGCTATGTGAACTGACTATGTTCTCTGCTGGCTGTACATATCCTACTAAGTCACACAGACACTGTTTCAATGTCCATTTCTCTCACATGATATCATTGTTGATGACTGAAGTACTGATATCAACCAAAGCTCCTCATCCCACCCCCCGGATTGTAAATAATGTCAATAATTCAATGTATATACTATGATGATTAACCTTTGTAATGACTGTATTATGTTGATAGTATATATTTGTACCATGAATTGATGAAGGTGGACCCCGACTTAAACAAGTTGAAAAACTTATTGGGGTGTTACCATTTAGTGGTCAATTGTACGGAATATGTACTGTACTGTGCAATCTACTAATACAAGTTTCAATCAATCAATCAAAGTCATAAACGTTACCTAATTCATTTTAAAAAATGATGAAAAAAGAAAACTATTTTTTTATACATATGTAAATGTATTCAGTTATAAACATTCATTCACTTCTTTCCTTCTAGCTTTACGCTGCTGGTAGTTTTTTCTATGTTTTTATTTAAGAAGTTGTAGGTGTATTTATTTGCGTATAAATAGAATACAGGACACTGGTGGAGGACTTTGTCACATGTGTGGAAAGAACCACCTCCAGCTCAATGTGACAAAGACCAAGGAGCTGGTTGTGGACCTGGGAAGGAGGAGTACTCCGGCGACCCCTGTTTCCATCAGAAGAAGGCCAGTAACGTGGTGGGAGTGGAGCTGGACTCTCTAGCGCTGGTGTCAGAGAGGAGAAGTCTAGCAAAACTCCTAGCCATTATGAACAACACCTCCCACCCACTACACCCAGACCTTGCGGAGAGAATGAGCATGTTCAGTGGAAGGCTCAGACTACCAAAATGTAACACGGAACCACACAGGAGGTCCTTCATACCGACAGCCATCAGACTGTATAATACATATGTTCCTTAACTGCACTTAAATGTAGAATATATTTATATTATTCATATAATACATATATAATATATGTTATATATTCCATCCATCCATTTTCTATCGCTTATTTCCTTTTTGGCTCGCGGGAGGAGCTCGCGCCTATCTCAGCTACAATCGGGCGGAAGGCAGCGTACACCCTGGACAAGTTGCTACCTCATCGCAGGGCCAACACAGATAGACAGACAACATTCACACTCACATTCACACACTAGGGACCATTTAGTGTTGCCAATCAACCTATCCCCAGGTGCATGTCTTTGGAGGTGGGAGGGGCCTATCCCCAGGTGCATGTCTTTGGAGGTGGGAGGAAGCCGGAGTAGAACCCACGCAGTCACGGGGAGGACATGCAAACTCCACACAGAAAGATCCTGAGCCCGGGATTGAACCCAGGACCTTCGTATTGTGAGGCAGACGCACTATATTATTTATTATTAATATTGTCTATTGTGAGCAAACTGTGGTGCTGAATTTACCCCAGGGATCAATAACGTACTTTCGATTGTATTCCAAAAGTGTAAAAAGTGTTTTGCTTGGGTGATGAAATGATGATAATGGTGTGCCAGAGCATACATACATTCTATATTTAACGCTTAAATCTCTGAAGTCTACATCAACTTCGGTTTTATCCCTCATTTCAAAATGTTTTAGTTTTATTATGTTGTTTTTTTGCTTGTTTGTTTTCCGCCCTTTTTTGTCAAACAAAACTATGTTTTTAATGGCAAACACACAACATATTCAAAGTTGTGACGCTTCGCTGGCATTGTGGTGATGCGGGTGCGTTTTCTCACAAAGCAGTGGGATTCGGACACAGCGTGAAGGTAATAAAACAAACTAAGAACAAAAACAATTGCACAAGGCACTACAGACAAAACAAACAGACTTAGCATGGGAGCTAGAAAGAACTGATAGCGCTAGCATGTGAGCTAGGTAAACAAACAGAGGAATAGCGTGGAATCTAACGAATACAAAAAGTTCTTTACCACAATCGGGGATAGCGACGTCACCTGTTGCATCGGACAGCAAACTAGACTGCGAGAGCAGGTAATGAAAAAGGCAGGCTTAAATACGGACAGTAATTAGGAGGCAGGTGACACAAATGCGTAGTTATGACAACAGAACAAAACAGGAAGTGCCACCAGGACTACAGAAGACAAAGGCTAACAAGATATGATATAAAACAGAACCAAAACCAGAATATGACATGATCCAAGTAGCGGATCATGACAAAAGTCTTCAACCAAAAATATTTTTCAAAGTGGAATTTTTGAAGTGAAGTAATCGGAACCTTGGATGGGTGAATAATTCACAATTACATTAGTTTTGATTCAATATTATGTTTTGAGCAGCTTTGTTTTATTAGTCAACATTGCAACTTTTTCTAAATTACATTTCACCTTTATGCTTTTGTTATGTTTTTGTTTAATTTCATAGTATTTTAAGAATGTGCCGTGGGCCTTTAAAACATCAGCTGTGGGCCGCAAATGGCCTCCGGGGCACACTTTTGACACCCCTGCTATAGATAATAAAACATTAAATCTGATAAATCTATGGATAAAAAGCAGAGCCTGACGACGCATTCAAGTTTATTATAACTCTCTCTGTCACTTTTTGTTGTTGTTTTTAACCCCTTCTTAACCCTGAACGTACATTGAAAATACATGCAAACCTGACTCAAAATGCCGGATATTTGAGGCAATTAAGAAACCCCGCCCAGACAGCCCGCACAGCCCTGCAAAAGAGGACATGTCCGGGGAAAAGAGGACGTATGGTCAGTCTCGTCAAAACACATATATTTGTTAGATTTGTAATTAGTGTCTACGTTACTATATATTAATTTAGTATATCATTTATTTCACATAAACAGTAATTTCACTCATGATTGTAACCTGCATGTTAAACAGGCTGTTAACTGCCGAGCATCATTTTTAAAGGAGGACGTATTTTTATTCCATCAAACATAATAATAATTAAAGCTGCAGGCAGCGTTGGTCGGGTCCGCCTTTGGATGCTGCCGCCGCTACTCAAGCCCTAGTCTAAGTCAGACCAACATAGAGGTTTTTATTTCATGTCTCTACGACATTTCTAACAGAAGTTACATGCAGTTTTGTCTGGGTTTTTTCCTAGGGGGCGCTAGAGCACAATTTTTATTTTTAGGGTTTGGTATTTTATTAGATGGCAATTTTTGCCAGTCCTGGTGTGTGTGTAAAATTAGGTAAGTTTTAAAGCATGGTAACGGGGCAAAATTACAGATCGTTTTTTCTGGATGTTGTTGATAAATGGCTTTCGCTTTGCATAGTAGTGCTTTAACTCGCACTTTGACGCTTTTTAAGGGGATCAAATTACAGCTCAAAGAGGCAAAAATGACATTTTTTAGGAAAAATTGCGAAGGGTTTTTTGAAGGCGCGTAAAATACAAACTGGAGCAGTAATCAAAACTCTTTCGATAACTTTTAATCATAAGGGTTCAAACTCTCTCCTGTGCGAGTTTGAAGCTGAAAGCTCAGGGGAGATAACATTTGAAAAAGGTGACGGGTGTTTACAAAACTTTTATTTTGAAGGGGTAATTTTTAACTTCCTGTTGATTTTTGCTGAAGGATGTCGATCATTAAAATGTAGGTCTAAGTGAGACCTACATGGAGGTTTTTGTTTCATGTCTTTCCGACATTCCTACTGGAAGTTACAAGCAGTTTTGTCTGTTTTCTCTTCCTAGGAGCAGTTTTTTTTCTGTGTTTTATTCCAAAATAGCGCATTTTTTAATTTTTGGGTTTGGTTTTTTCATTAGATCGCAATTTTTGCCAGTCCTGATGTGTGTGCCGATTTTGGTGAGTTTTGAAGCATTTTAAGGGGGTCAAATTACAGCTCAAAGAGGCAAAAATAGCATTTTTTGCGAAAATTTTGCTTTGAATAAGTTTTTGCAAAATTTCTGTTGATTTTAGGTATAGAAGTTTTCAATTGGAAATGTAGGTCTAAGTCAGACCTACATAGAGGTTTTTGTTTCATGTCTCTACGACATTCCTAACGGAAGTTACAAGCAGTCTGGGCTTTTTTTTCCTAGGGGGCGCTAGCCCGCAATTTTGATTTTTGGAGTTTGGTTGCTTAATATGTTGGGAAGGTTTGCCGGACCGACGTGTGTGTCAAATATGGTGAGTTTTGAAGCATGTTAAGGGGGTCGAATTACAGCGCGTAGGTGCGGAATAAACAATAATGATAATAATAATAAAACGTTACAAATTCAATAGGGTCCTTGGCCTGGCGGACCCTAATAATAATAATAATAATGTATTAGATTTATATAGCGCTTTTCTATCAACTACATATTCAAACATACAATGGATTTGATAACAAAAATAATGGATTTTAAAATGATATTGAGAGAAACTTGTACTGTGGCCTAGAGAGGTCTGAACAAATGTGAACACAACACAACACAACTAAATAAAGGCACAACACAATGATGTAAAACAACGGAAGTGACCAAGTGACTGAAGCAGAATGTTGACGACGTTTAGTGACTGACATTGTGATCCACGTCATAAATCATCACACAATATTGTTCAATAAAATGTCAACTTTACGGCTCAGACACTTTGTCAGTTGGCTGTCACTTATGTTGTGTTATCACTTTATATTGTTGTGTTGTGGCGTAAAGTGGCTGTGTTGTGTCTTTATGTTGTTGTGGCTTTATTTTTGTTGTGTTGTGAATTGATGTTGTTGTGTTGCGGCATAAACTTGTTGTGTCGTGTCTTGATTTTGTTATGTTGTGTCTATTTATGTTGTGTTGTGTCATAAAGTTGTACTGTTTTGGCTTTATTTTATTGTGTTGTGAAGTGGTTGTGTATGTTATGTCTTTAAATTGTTATGTTGTGTCATAAAGTTGTGTGATGTCTTTATGTTGTTGTGGCATAAAGTGGCTGTGTTGTGCCATTGCGGATTTATTTTGTTGTGTTGTGTCATGAAGTTGTGGTTTTGTGAATTTGTAGTTTTGTGGCATAACGCTGTTGTGTCTATTTTGTTATATTGTGTCATAAAGTTTTGTTGTGTCTATGTGATGTTGTGTCATAAAGTTGTGTTGTGTATTTATGTTGTTGTGGCTTAAAGTGGCTGTGTTGTGCCATTGTGGATTTATTTTGTTGTGTTGTGTCATAAAGTTGTGTTGTGTATTTATGTTGTTGTGGCTTAAAGTGGCTGTGTTGTGCCATTGTGGATTTATTTTGTTGTGTTGTGTCATAAAGTTGTGTTGTGTATTTATGTTGTTGTGGCTTAAAGTGGCTGTGTTGTGCCATTGTGGATTTATTTTGTTGTGTTGTGTCATAAAGTTGTGTTGTGTATTTATGTTGTTGTGGCTTAAAGTGGCTGTGTTGTGCCATTGTGGATTTATTTTGTTGTGTTGTGTCATAAAGTTGTGGTGTGGTGAATTTGTTGTTTTGCGGCACAAAGCTGTTGGGATGTGTCTATTTTGTTATATTGTGTCATAAAGTTTTGTTGTGTCTTTATGTTATTGTGTTGTGTCATAAAGTTGTGGTGTGGTGAATTTGTTGTTTTGCGGCACAAAGCTGTTGTGTTGTGTCTATTTTGTTATGTTGTGCCATAAAGATTTGTTGTGTCATAAAATGTGTAGTGTTGTGGCTTTATTTTAATGTGTTGTGATGTGGTTGTGTATGTTCTGTCTTTACAATTTGTTGTGTCTTAATTTTGTTGTCGTGTCCATTTTGTTACATATGTTGTGTTGTGTCTTTATGTTGTTGTGGCTTAAAGTGGCCGTGTTGTGCCATTAGGCTGTTGCGGATTTATTTTGTTGTGTTGAGTCATAAAGTTGTGGTGTTGTGAATTTATGTTGTTGTTTTGCGGCATAATTGTCCCTAATTGGGACTTGGGAATGCAAAGGTGCTAGCCCTATCCTCGAGAAGAGACTACATGTCTAGCTCAACGCCAACATTTGCAGTTGTTTTTTTAGACACTTACACACAAACATCTCATTTTATGGTCAGAGTATGTTGTCCTGACTTAGCACACACACACACAAGCACACACAGGAAGGAGGAATATAAAACTGATGGTTTGGCTTCTCCAAGGTAGAAGTGCCACATTTTCCTGACCTGACCTCCTCCAGGAACCGCAGTCCTCTCTAATGACGCTGACTTGTAATGAAGCAACTATTGGTTGAGTAAAGCGTCTCCGACGTCTCTTTGGATCCAGTTGCACTTCCATGTCAGCCTTCGGTCCGGACGACGATGACAAGACCAGAAAAAGACAACATTATCATTCACAATCCTTATGTAAGACAAGAACACAAATGTTTTTCTTTTTTTATGCATTCTGTCGTAAAATATGGCAAGTACAAGGTGGCTAACAATGCAGCTAATCGGAGTACACTACACTGTCCTTAAAGTCCTCAAAAAAAAAAAGTCTAAAAAACGCAAACAATACTCCATTTATAACTTGTAAGCCTAATATTAACCAAGTATTCGTGATATTGTTATTATTATTAGCGGCATCCTGATCACAGAGAGCTAATTGTTTATTGTGAGCAAACTGTGGTGTTGAGTTTCCCCCCGGGATCAATAAAGTACTTTCTATTCTATTCTAACTAGCTTATGCTGCTATTTTGTCAAGTGGAGACGGCGAGATGCTACGTTGGCTTTTGAATTGGTAAAAGTGGGTTCTAGATCATAAATCATGCGTCTCACCTGGATAGTAGAAGGATGTGGACATTAACCTGAGAAGTTGGTCAACCTGGGGATGGGATAAAAACAGGAAAAGACGCTCGTTTTTTATCCGTTTGCGAGGAATTCTTCATCTAAACGGGAAGATATAAACATCCCATCAGTCGACATCCCAGTGGGAGCAGACATTGTACAGTAAGTGATGGTTTTATAGTGTTTATAGTTTGTATTTCTTGTTCAACACTTGGCAAAACTGCTGCATGATATATGCTTATTGTTTTTGTCCAAGGAAATAGTGAAAGTTGTGATGAGTCTGTAAAATTAATATTGTTAAAATTAGCAAAATACGTCAATACTATGTTATTATAAATGTGCCATTAATACAATTACAAAAGCCAAAACCAGTGAAGTTGGCACCTTGTGTAATTCCTAAATTAAAACAGAATGACTTGCAAATCCTTTTCAACTTACATTCAATTGAATAGAATGCAAAGACAAAATATTTATTGTTCGAACTGAGAATTTTTTTTTGTTTTTGTTCTTGAACTGTTCGACAATTTGCTCACGCATTTTTTCACAAAGTGGTGACCCTCGCCCCGTCCTTGTTTGTGAATGAGTGAGCATTTCATGGAAGCTGCTTTTATAGCCAATCATGGCACCCACCTGTTCCCAATTAGCCTGCACACCTGTGGCATGTTCCCAATAAGTGTTTGATGAGCATTCCTCAAATTTCTCAGTCTTTTTGCCACTTGTGCCAGCTTTTTTGAAACATGTTGCAGGCATCAAATTCCAAATGAGCCAGTATTTGCAAAAGATTAAGTTTTCCAGTTCAAACGTTAAGTATCTTGTCTTTGCAGTCTATTCATTTAAAGAAAAAACATTGTATTCTGTTCTTATTTACCATTTACACAAGGTGCCAACTTCACTGCTTTTGGGTTTTGAAAAAAGTTTTTGGAGTGTTTTTGGTGCGTGTTTTAGATGGAACAGAGCGACTTCTATTGGCTCCATTGTTAGCAGACTTTTGTTAACTTTTATTAATGAGTTAGAATGCATGAAAAACAAGAAAAACAGACGGACTTGTCTCCCAAACCGATTGTGAATAAGATGCAAAATTCCCAAAAAGTGAAGTTCCCTTTTAATGCCGATAGATCTTGGATTAGTTCACAATTGCGTGACGGTCACTCAGGGTTAAGTTGGCACTCTTCCTCAAATGGAAAAGGTAGCGTTTCCTTCATATCAGGCTCAAAAAAAGGGTTAAAAATGGTGAAACGTGCAACCTTCAAAGCGCAGTTGTAATTCATTGGGGTTGTTAGACAAAGTGGAAACAGTTTTGTTGCATGCAGTGAATAATAAAGTGGATTTTAATTGCAGTCGACATTATTAAGATATGATATGAAGGAAGCGTGGACAACTTTGTGGATGAGTCCGATCTAGGTTTCTTAAAAGGCGGACATAAAAGGTCATTTCCTGCCTCCAGTGGCTGCAGACGTCCTTCCAAGCTCCCTCGCTCTCTCGGTGGCCGACTCCACCGCGCTCATGGTCCATGCCCTCAAGCCTCCTCGCTCCAGAGCGTGAAGCCCGTAGATTGTGGTGCCGCCCGGTGTGCACACCTCGGCACGGAGCTGAGCCGGATGCTTTTTGGAGTCGCGTAACAGTCGACCGGCACCCTGCAACAGACGCCGTTTACCACACTTTTCGTACCATTCCGATTTTTTTTTGT
>NC_084632.1:1067683-1107683 GCF_033978795.1 Nerophis ophidion
TGATTGATTGATACTTTTATTAGTAGATTGCACAGTACAGTACATATTCCGTACAATTGAGCACTAAATGGTAACACCCCAATAAAATTTTCAACTTGTTTAAGTCGGGGTCCACCTTCATCAACTCATGTATCTTGCTTCTTGTATCCTCTTACATTGTGTAGTGTAGCATGTTTATTTAACTAGTCCTTGCCCTTCAGTGATAATGCTACTTGTCAGAGACTTACTTTATTTGCCACCATGGAGGCAAATTAGAAACGAGCTTGCACTGTGGAAGAATATTTGCTCCTTATAATTGAAATGGCACAAGCCTTCTGCAGACAAACTGTGCAAAGTGATAGCCATGAAAAGCACTAGCAGACAGCACATAGATAGATACTACTTTATTGATTCCTTCAGGAAAATTTAAATTCCAGCGGCAGTGGACAGAATTGAGATCGAACTTACAAAGTAAAAAGTAAATAATGGGGGTATATATGGAAACAAAATAGAACAATATTACAATGACAATGAAAATCAAAATATAACAGTAAAATAACAATATAAGAAGAGAAACTAGGCAGTGGTGAGCTTGTTATGAAAAAGTATTGCAGTGTTATTGTTTTGCATCCCCTGTCATCCTCGTCCTACTGTTGTGATGAAACTGATCAGACTACAAAACATTGACAACAACAAGCATGGCTGGAGATGGAAAGTGAAAGCCAATGAAAAGGCAAATATTACCTGAAAGCGTCCCAGGTTCCTAGAAGATGGTGCGCTTACTTTGACATTTACAGGAAGAACCTTTCCTTCAATGACACAAAACAACTCAATTAGCTCCTGCACTTAAAACCTCAGAGAGCTCACGTCATAAGAAAACGAGGGTTTGTGTCCATTTTGTGATGATCTGTTTAAAAAGTAGAATTTTTAATAAACAATTGAGATTCCGGCAGTCCAATATTATCGGCCGATAAATGCTTTAAAATGTAATATCGGAAATTATCGGTATCGGTTTCAATGAGTAAAATGTATGACTTTTTAAAACGCAGCTGCACGAGAAGTACAGAGCGCCAATAACCTTAAAGACTCTGCCTCTGCGTGCCGGCCCAGTCACATAACATCTGCGGCTTTTCACACACACAAGTGAATGCTAGGCATACTTGGTCAAATGCCATACAGGTCACACTGAGGGTGGCCGTATAAACACCTTTAACACTGTTACAAATATGTGCCACACTGTGAACCCACACCAAACAAGAATGACAAACACATTTCGGGAGAACATCCGCACCGTAACATAACATAAACACAACAGAACAAATACCCAGAACCTCTTGCAGCACTAACTTGGTAAAATATATATCCCCTGCTACCCCCTTAAAACCAACCCCACCCATCCTCAACCTCCTCATGCTCTCTCAGGGAGAGCATATCCCAAATTCCAAGCTGCTGTTTTGAGGCATGTTAAAAAAATAATGCACTTTGTGACTTCTATAATAAATATGGCAGTGCCATGTTTCCATAACTTCAGTTGATTTATTTTGGAAAACCTTATTACATTGTTTAATGCATCAAAACAAAATTAGGCATAATAATGTGTTAATTCCACGACTGTATATATATCTGCATCGGTTGATATCGGAATCGGTAATTAAGAGTTGGACAATATCGGAATATCGGATATCGGCAAAAAAGACATTATCTGACATCTCTAATAAACAAACGTTTGCATAAAGCCAACAAATTGTCCCGTCATCTGTTGATTTGGGATAAGTATCCTTTACATTTTCACCAATACTAGAATCAAATCGGTACTTTAAAAATGGCCAAACCTGTGCTTATTACTTTAAAACAAACCAAAAAAAGTTTGCTTTTTAAACCAATGCCTTTTAATTTTTATGGAATTTTGGGACCTTTACGTTGAACTGAAAAGTAAACAGTAAATGTATATACATTAGAGGAGTGTTTTACAACCTTTTTTTAAACCATGGCACATTTTTTGCGTTGAAAAAATCCAGAGGCACAACACCAACAAAACTCAGTTGACAGTAAAAAGTCGTGGTTGCAATTGTTGGATATGACTTTAAAACATAAGCAAGCATGCATGACTATAGCTCTTGTCTCAAAGTAGGTGTACTGTCACCACCTGTCACATCACACCCTGTTTTCCTGTATATAGTGTTTTACTTCTTGTCTTATGCTCCTATTTTGGTGTTTTTTTCTCTTTTTTTGGTATTTTCCTGTAGCAGTTTCATGTCTTCCTTTGAGCGATATTTCCTCCATCTACTTTGTTTTAGCAATCAACGATATTTTTGTTGTTTTTATCCTTCTTTGTGGGGACATTGTTGATTGTCATGTCATGTTCGGCTATACGTTGTGGACGCCGTCTTTGCTCCACAGTAAGTCTTTGCTGTCGTCCAGCATTCTGTGTTTGTTTACTTTGTAGCCAGTTCAGTTTTAGTTTTGTTCCACAAAGCCTTCCCTAAGCTTCAGTGCCTTTTCTTAGTGGCCCTCACCTTTTGTTTATTTTTGGTTTAAGCATTAGATAACTTTTTACCTGCACGCTGCCCTCCCGCTGTTTCCGACATCTACAAAGCTTGCTGCCACCTACTGATATGGAAGAGTATTACACGGTTATTCTTCCGTGCTCTAGACAGCACCGACCACTCAACAAAAACACGTAATTTGCAGACTATGTTTACTGGTTTGCATAGATATTTTTAACCCAAATAGGTGATCATCTCCTACGGCACAGCAGACTGTATGTCACGGCACAGTGGTTGAAAAACACTGCACTAAAGGATAACTAAGTAACACATTGAAAACATTGTCATAATTATTGTAGAAATACAGAACATAGAGAAATTGCAAAAAAACTAAAGGATTTGCTTGTTGATACTTATATTTCCTGGGGTTGGTGAATGCAACCTGATTGGTGCATAAAGAGAAGGTCACAACACGGTGTTGTTGTCCTTGTAGCTGCTGGCGAGTTCTGTGGTGCTATCTGTGTTGGGATGCTGTTAAGGTCGACAATAAGGTTTAAAAACAACAACCTCGGACTCTGTGTGCTTGTGTTGGGATGCTCGATGACTTACAAGACGTTAGTTGTACTTAATAACCATGGAGCACTCGTTGCAGGTGGCTGAGTCTGACTCTGAGTCACCTTGTTATTTCCGTCTGATTACTAGGCTGTGAATCTTTGGGCGCCACACCATTTGATTCTTCAAGGTAGCGAGTCGATTCAGAGTCGGTTGAAAACGATTTTTGATTCAAAATAAATACTTTTTTAATAACATTAGGTACCAGTTCTATGATTAACTACATTCCTCCATAAAATAGATAACCAACTCTAAGAAATGTCTATAATACTTAAAAGAAAACTGGTTTTGTATTAAAAAAAAAGTATACCTTAACATTTAACATTTTGCCTGAGTGACTGGAAAGAACGGATCAAATATGAATATATATTTTTTTTATAATTGATCTTTAATTATTTGGACTCGATTAAAATAATTTGACTCATCTATAATTTAAAAAAATTATACCTACTGTATACATTTCACATTTTGGCGGAGTGGCTGCACAGGATGGGTTTAAAAGATACATAAATTAATCGATCTTTAATTATTTTGAATCGATTAAAAATCTTTACAAATAAAAATCACGATTAATTCAAAAAAATATTTTCTTTTTTTTAACACCCCGACTGAATATTACACTTTATGTTGGCAGCAGTGCCAAATGTTCAGTATCAAAAACATGTGTCAAACAAAATAGATAAGCAATTGTACTAAAAGTCTATAATACTTCAAACAAAACTGGTTTTGTTTTTAAAATAAATTATACATATACATTTAACATTTTGCCCGAGTGGCTGCACAGGATGGATTAAAAAAAAAAATAATAAAAAATATATATTTATATAATCGATAAACAATTTTGAATCAATTAAAAATCATTACAAATAAGAATCGCGATTAATTCAAAAATATTCTCTTTCTTTTGACACCCCAACTGAATATTACACTTTATGTTGGCATCAGTGCCAAATGTTGAGTATTAAAAACATGTCGAAGATAAACCCATTAAAGGTTAAAAAAAAAAGCTTCAATCTGTAATGAATCGCTATTAATCACAAATAAATTGTGGACAAAATAAGATTATTCGTGATTAGATAATTGTAACCATTTCACAGCCCAGTAAAAATGTTAACTAGCCTTGACCACAAACTAGCAGGATGGATAACTGACCTGATAATACACCTTTTGCAATACCAAAAGCCATATTTCCTGCACCAATGAAGCCAATCCTCAACTGCTGGTCCGTCTTGGTGTCCATTTTCACCTGCCAGGATCACATGAGAGCATCAATAACCATATTGCAGAAGTACTGGAAACAAAACATCCATTTGGGTGCTTTCAACCACTCCGTAGCCTGAAAGCATGCAAGTCAATTGATCAAATTATTGGTGTCGGTCTCAAAAAGTCAAATTCATGACTTTTTTAAAACACCGCCGTGTACACGAACCTAAGAAGAAGTACAGAGCGCCGATAAACCTTAAAAGGCACTGCCTTTGCGTGCCGGCCCAGTCACATAATATCTACGGCTTTTCACACACACAAGTGAATCCAAGGCACACTTGGTCAACAGCCATAGTGGTCACACTGAGGGTGGCCGTATAAAGAACTTTAACACTGTTACTAATATGCGCCACACTGTGATCCCACACCAAACAAGAATGACAAACACAACAGAACAAATACCCAGAACCCATTGCAGCACTAACCCTTCCAGAATGCTAGAATATACAACAACCTGACTAAATTTACATATGCATAAAAAAAATTGTTGGTGCATATACGAAGGTCCTGCAGTCCTGGGTTCGAATCCAGGCTCGGGATCTTTCTGTGTGGAGTTTGCATGTTCTCCCCATGCACCTGGGGATAGGCCCCTCCCACCTCCAAAGACATGCACCTGGGGATAGGTTGATTGGCAACACTAAATGGTCCCTAGTGTGTGAATGTTGTCTGTCTATCTGTGTTGGCCCTGCGATGAGGTGGCGACTTGTCCAGGGTGTACCCCGCCTTCCGCCCGATTGTAACTGAGATGGGCACCAGCGCCCCCCGCGACCCCGAAAGGGAATAAGCGGTAGAAAATGGATGGATGGATGTATACCGTATTTCCTTGAGTTGCTGCAGGGCATATCGTATGCTCCTGCCTTGAATTACTGCCGGGTCAAACTTGCGTCCCAAAATAATTAGCGCATGCTTAGTATTACCGCCGGGTCAAACTCGTGACGTCACGACTGACACTTCCCCTGTCATCATTTTCAAAATAGAGGAGGCTGATTTCAATACCGGTAATTTGAAATAGCATAAAGGGGAAGAAGATTAAGAGCTATTCAGTAGGATTTAAGGTCCAAGCTTACATCACACTCAAATTTTGACTGCATACCTTTGGTAAGTGCCGGAGTGAGAAGAGTTTTTAAAATAATTAGCGCATGCTTACCTTTACCGCATGTCTTTGGTAAGCGCAGAAGTGAGAGGAGGTTTCAAATTTATTAGCGCCCCGGCGGCAATTCAAGCAAATACGGTATACATACATACATACATATATATACATATATATATATATATATATATATATATATATATATATATATATATATATATATATATATATATATATATATATATATATATATATATATATATATATATACAGTATATATAAATAAATACACCCCCTGCTACCCCCACCCCAACACCTCAACCCACGGAAACCAACATTGAATGACCGTGACCTTCCATCCCTCAGACGGCACTGTATGAAAAACCCACATCAATCTCTAAAGGATATCACCACATGGGCTCAGGAACACTTCAGAAAACCACTGTCACTAAATACAGTTGGTCGCTACATCTGTAAGTGCAAGTTAAAGCTCTACTATGCAAAGCCAAAGCCATTTATCAACAACATCCAGAAACGGCGTCGGCTTCTCTGGGCCCGAGATCATCTAAGATGGACTGATGCAAAGTGGAAAAGTGTTCTGTGGTCTGACGAGTTCACATTTCAAATTGTATTTGAAAATATTCAACATTGTGTCCTCCAGAACAAAGAGGAAAATAACCATTTGGATTGTTATAGGCGCAAAGTTGAAAAGATAGATAGTACTTTATTTAAAAGCCTTATTTAAAAGCCAGCATGTGTGATGGTATGGGGGTGCATTAGTGTCCAAGGCATGGGTAACTTACACATCTGTGAAGGCACCATTAATGCTGAAAGGTAGGGCTGGGCGATAATGGCTTTTATTAATATCGCGATATTTTGATTCCATATCGCGATATAAGATATATATTATGATATTTTGCCTTAGCCTTGAATGAACACTTGATGCATATAATGACAGCAGTATGATGATTCTATGTGTCTACATTCAAACATTCTTCTTCATACTGCATTAATATATGCTACTGTGGAGAGAATGACCCGACGAGCCAACAGCGGGCTTGGAAATATGGCTGTCCTACCCAAGATGGAGGCCAGGAGGCGGAGCATGCAGCAGAGAGGAGAGGCGGGGCGCACTCGGAGCGATGCTGCAGCCAGCCCAGTCAGGTGCGTAAACTACACACCTGTTCTCAATCCCATCATCTTCTGCTGCAGCATAAAAGGGGCGAAGGAGGAACACTCGGGGCGGAAGTAGTAGGAGACAACCAGACGAGCGATCAGACGAGCGAGAACGACAGAGAACCACGGAGAGCCACGGAGCGACCGAGACCAGCACAGGAAAGACGCGGCGACTGAAAAGGAGCCCGGCGCGAGCAGCGGAGGTGGAGCTAAAGGAGCGACCGACCGACACTGCGAGCGACTTATTAAAAAATAAAGAGTCAAAACTGTGCGAAGCGATGTCGTTCCTGTTTGGTCCACGCAACCCAGCAACCCACATGATGGCAGCAGGGAGACGTTTACAGCTACTTTTAAACTTTCATGCACAGAGGGAAATCACAACTAAGTCAATTGACCAAAACTGTATTTATTAAATACTCTTCATTCTCTTGCGGGTGACTTTTTAAATGATAGAACAAATTAGTAGTGCTGCTACCTTTTGTAGTAACACTTCTGCTGCATACTTTGCATATTGCTGAATATCTTCCCGCTTGAAGCCAAACCACCGCCAGATGATGGATCCCCTGCTCTTTATTTTGGGTATTTATTGTTCTTCCTCCATTTGTGATCAGTTTCACGCCATCTTTCTCTTGTATCGTCACAAGCTACGCTTTGCTCGACCTGCGTCAGCCAACGTTAGCCATGCTGCTACCGCTCTGATCGGCGAGAGCGTATGACGCTACACGTGCGATAGTATGTGACAAATGTAAGAAAGCGGGCTTGTTTCACGTCTCTGTGAGAAGATGACGAGAAGAAGTGAGAAACGCCAGTAATGTAATGCCCACAGCTAAAAGCAACTGTGTGAGAACATATAATCGAATGTTACGATATAGTCATTTTCTATATCGCACAGAGACAAACCTGTGATATATCGTTTATATCGATATATCGCCCAGCCCTACTGAAAGGTACATACAGGTTTTGGAACAACATATGCTGCCATCTAAATGCCATCTTTTTCATGGACGCCCCCGCTTATTTCAGCAAGACAATGCCAAGCCACATTCAGCACGTGTTACAACAACGTGGCTTCATAAAAAAAGAGTGCGGTTACTTTCCTGGCCCACCTGCAGTCCAGACCTGTCTCCCATGGAAAATGTGTGGCGCATTATGAAGCATAAAATAGGACAGCGGAGACCCCGGACTGTTGAAGGACTGAAGCTCTACATAAAACAAGAATGGGAAAGAATTCCACTTTCAAAGCTTCAACAATTAGTTTCCTCAGTTCCCAAACGTTTATTGAGTGTTGTTATAAGAAAATGTGATGTAACACAGTGGTGAACATGCCCTTTCCCAACTACTTTGTCACGTGTTGCAGCCATGAAATTCTAAGTTAATTATTTTTTGCAGAAAAAATAAAATAGTTTATGAGTTTTAACATCAAATATGTTGTCTTTGTAGCATATTCAACTGAATATGGCTTGAAAAGGATTTGCAAATCATTGTATTCTGTTTATATTTACATCCAACACAATTTCCCAACTCATATGGAAACAGGGTTTGTATATGCGATCTCTCCTCCACACTTACATGTTAAATGTGATATATGCAATCTCTCCTCCACATGCATGCTAGAGAACATACACTTGCTTTTGCATAAATTGGCTGTAGTTTAAGTACACACGCATAGTGTATTGTATACTACAACTTGGTAGCTAGCATGTTGGATTATCAGGTTGCTGCTACCTTAAACGGAAGAAGTGTGTTTGTTCAAAAATAAGTAATCCGAAACCAAAGGACTCAATGGTGTGTTTATATAAACGGGGACGTGAACGCAACACTTAACACTCTTTTGATAGCATCGTGCAAGCCTCGCATAAATAAACACTATCATGGCAAACAAACACAAATCAACATTTTTCTGGAGTTTGACCGCGCATGATAAAGTAATAAAGTAGTAGAGTTGTATGTTGGACACTGTAGACAATTTGTAACACGTACATTTGTAGTAAAAGTACCAACCTTAAAGAGTTATTGTACCACGTTTTCCTATACCAGCCTCCAAATGTGTCGGTGGTGAACGAAGCGATTTTTAGAGCCAGTTCTTTAAAGTGGACGATCTCAGCACTTTGTTGCACTTGATTGGTAAAATACCAATAAGCAAATGTGTCTGTGTGTATGTGGGTCTTTGCAAAAGCACACTAAAATAAGAAAATGCGATAAATATACCGCTTGAGGGTCGAAAGTATTGACTCTTTTAGTGTACCGAGTCATAAAAAACAAATCTCTTTACAAATGATGTAATTCGCACGACTAAACCAATCAGGTGTCAGCTGAGCGACTGTCAGCAAAAAAGGTTTGCTTGATTTTCACAGCTTTTTCTACTTATGTACAAGGTGGGCGGATTCTGTTTATTTGCATTTGTTTGTTTGTCGAATATACAAACACAACAGCCGTTATTAGACAATCCAGTACACATAAACACTGTATTGAAATGATATGAAGATTTTTCATTGTTAATAGCTATGTAGCGCTTAACGTTGGATGCACTTTCGTGTCAAGACACGTAAAATCGAGCGCACCCTCAGCCCACCCCATATTAAAAGCGCACACTTGAAACACTAAACTGCAAAATTAAACAATCAACTGTCGTCTCCATCAGCTGTGGAACATTACATCATTGCTTTCACTTTCACGCCGTGCGGCCAAATTAAACAACAGGTGAGCGTTAAATCCTTCTTTTCGTGGGCCACATTACACTTAAAATAACTGTCGAGCATAAAATGGACAGTTTTGTACAGTAATACACTTCTAGATGTATTCCATCCTAATAATTCATCTACTGTTCATAAAAATGTGTTATTTATTCAAAAATTGTTGATGCGAAATTGATTTTTTGTTGTTGTTGTTTTTTGCAATAAGATGGAAGCTTTGAGCAGCAAACTGAAGGAGCAGACATGTCTGGACAAAACCTCAGTGTGGTCAAACTGACACTCCATTAATTTGTCAAACATCCTCTCACTCCCTGACAATATGGTCATTTATAAAATGTAATACATCGTTTAATATTTTGGGTCATATCCCATGAGCAACCAGTACGTTTATATTGATAACTCGTTCACGTGATGTTTACAATATATTCCAGTAGGTGGCGGTGTTGCATTTAACTGCCAATAACTTTAAAGAGTCTTCAAAGATTGACAGGTTTTTTTTTGGAATAAACTATAATAAATACATAAGAATACATTTAGGATTGGTTGTCATGTGACAATACCAGGATTATTTCTAAAAGCTTTTATTTTTAACATTATCGCTCAATTTACAATAATGTTAACAAATGTTATATTGTATTATTGCCCCTATATCTGTATATATGTGGGACCAAATGCATTATTTATTTAAAAATAACATATTTATACATCTTAAAGAGAATCAACTTGCTTAGCTAAAGCAAATACAGGTGTCCAAACAGAAGCCTGTTTCATTTTAAAGCGAATATAGGTGTCCAAACAGAAGCCTGTTTCATTTTAAAGCAAATACAGGTGTCCAAACAGAAGCCTGTTTCATTTTAAAGCGAACACAGGTGTCCAAACAGAAGCCTGTTAAATTTGAAAGTAGTCAGGCGGTATGACTGGAAGGAATGTTACTAAATTCTTAAGATTATTGTTTACATTTTGTAAATATGAGTTTTATTTTAATTTAGATTCTGATGGTGTGATAACCTTAAGCAAAAATATATTTCGGTTTCATGGCATTTTATTAAAATTACTGCCTTAAATTGTTAATTTGAAATTTCTTTATTGAAAGGAAAATCAAAATACCTGGCATTTTGCAGTCATCTTTTAAAAAAATATAGCAACAAACATGATTAAAGTGGAGCATGTGTATTAAAAACAGTCTTTCTCAAATACTTGGGAGCAGTCCAATTTAATTATACATGTTTTTGCTGTACTAGAATATGAACAAGCTTGTGTAAGGCCGGGCTTCTCTGTAACTGAGGCAGAAGACGAGGAAAGACATGTGTGTTGATTCCTTTCAAGTTCATGAGGATATGATGCTATGCAGAGGTGTACTTATTACAATCTTATAGATAGATGATACTATAGTTGGGGTGGAGGCAGCAAATATTTTAGAAAAAATTGAGAAGCACTGATTTAAAATACAATTATTTAAATTTAAAAAAAAAAATTATATATATATATATATATATATATATATATATATTAAAGGGCACTTGTGATGATTTTAAAATAGATCAATGATTAAACTGTGGTACAGAGGCTTCATTTAGGGGTATGAAAAGAATCCCTTGATTATATATTGCAATGACATGACTCATGAAGTTACCAAAGGTTTTATGCTGAATTTATTTTATTTTATTCAAGATCTGTGTTTTTTTTGGTCCTATATTCAAACACAGTGTTACTACTCAAACTGTATATTGTTCTAAGGGCCAAAAATATTAAATATACTTGTTAAATAAGCCTTTGCCGTGCTCTTAACGAATACTTAGGCCTGCTACGCTACTATGTTTTAATTTTGGTCATTATGGTGGTACTTTGTGAAAAAAGTTTGAGAACTGCTGATTTGGATCAAGATTCTCAAACTGTGGTATGTAGTTGTACACCAAAGAATCACTTGATTAAAGTACAGTGTTTTATTTTTCTAGATTCAAACAGTGTTACTATTTAAACTGTGTAATGTTGCAGTGGCCAAAAAATATTAAATATACTTGTTAAATAAAACTAAATGAATAGTTAGGCCTACTTCGCTACTGTATTTTAATGTTGGTGGTACTAGGAGAGCCAAGTGTTTTCTGAAGTGGTACTTGGTAAAAAAAAAAAAAAAGTTTGAGAACCACTGATGTAGATAATCCATCCATCCATCCATCCATCCATCATCTTCCGCTTATCCGAGGTCGGGTCGCGGGGGCAGCAGCCTAAGCAGGGAAGCCCAGACTTCCCTATCTCCAGCCACTTCGTCTAGCTCTTCCCGGGGGATCCCGAGGCGTTCCCAGGCCAGCCGGGAGACATAGTCTTTCCAACGTGTCCTGGGTCTTCCCCGTGGCCTCCTACCAGCTGGACGTGCCCTAAACACATCCCTAGGGAGGCGTTCGGGTGGCATCCTGACCAGATGCCCGAACCACCTCATCTGGCTCCTCTCGATGTGGAGGAGTAGCGGCTTTACGTTGAGCTCCTCCCGGATGGCAGAGCTTCTCACCCTATCTCTAAGGGAGAGCCCCGCCACCCGGCGGAGGAAACTCATTTCGGCCGCTTGTACCCGTGATCTTATCCTTTCAGTCATGACCCGAAGCTCATGACCATAGGTGAGGATGGGAACGTAGATCGACCGGTAAATTGAGAGCTTTGCCTTCCGGCTCAGCTCCTTCTTTACCACAACGGATCGATACAACGTCCGCATTACTGAAGACGCCGCACCGATCCGCCTGTCGATCTCACGATCCACTCTTCCCCCACTCGTGAACAAGACTCCTAGGTACTTGAACTCCTCCACTTGGGGCAGGGTCTCCTCCCCAACCCGGAGATGGCACTCCACCCTTTTCCGGGCGAGAACCATGGACTCGGACTTGGAGGTGCTGATTCTCATTCCGGTCGCTTCACACTCGGCTGCGAACCGATCCAGTGAGAGCTGAAGATCCCGGCCAGATGAAGCCATCAGGACTACATCATCTGCAAAAAGCAGAGACCTAATCCTGCGGTCACCAAACCGGATCCCCTCAACGCCTTGACTGCGCCTAGAAATTCTGTCCATAAAAGTTATGAACAGAATCGGTGACAAAGGACAGCCTTGGCGGAGTCCAACCCTCACTGGAAACGTGTCCGACTTACTGCCAGCAATGCGGACCAAGCTCTGACACTGATCATACAGGGAGCGGATCGCCACAATAAGACATTCCGATACCCCATACTCTCTGAGCACTCCCCACAGGACTTCCCGAGGGACACGGTCGAATGCCTTCTCCAAGTCCACAAAGCACATGTAGACTGGTTGGGCAAACTCCCATGCACCCTCAAGAACCCTGCCGAGAGTATAGAGCTGGTCCACAGTTCCACGACCAGGACGAAAACCACACTGTTCCTCCTGAATCCGAGGTTCGACTATCCGGCGAAGCCTCCTCTCCAGTACACCTGAATAAACCTTACCGGGAAGGCTGAGGAGTGTGATCCCACGATAGTTGGAACACACCCTCCGGTCCCCCTTCTTAAAGAGAGGGACCACCACCCCGGTCTGCCAATCCAGAGGTACCGCCCCCGATGTCCACGCGATGCTGCAGAGTCTTGTCAACCAAGACAGCCCCACAGCATCCAGAGCCTTAAGGAACTCCGGGCGGATCTCATCCACCCCCGGGGCCTTGCCGCCGAGGAGCTTTTTAACTACCTCAGCGACCTCAGCCCCAGAAATAGGAGAGTCCACTACAGATTCCCCAGGCACCGCTTCCTCAAAGAAAGACGTGTTGGTGGGATTGAGGAGGTCTTCGAAGTATTCCCTCCACCGATCCACAACATCCGCAGTCGAAGTCAGCAGAACACCATCCGCACCATACACGGTGTTGATAGTGCACTGCTTCCCCTTCCTGAGGCGCCGTATGGTGGTCCAGAATCGCTTCGAAGCCGTCCGGAAGTCGTTTTCCATGGCTTCCCCGAACTCTTCCCATGTCCGAGTTTTTGCCTCCGCGACCGCTAAAGCTGCACACCGCTTGGCCCGTCGGTACCCGTCCACTGCCTCCGGAGTCCTATGAGCCAAAAGAACCCGATAGGACTCCTTCTTCAGCTTGACGGCATCCCTCACTGCTGGTGTCCACCAACGGGTTCTGGGATTACCGCCACGACAGGCACCAACAACCTTGCGGCCACAGCTCCAATCAGCCGCCTCGACAATAGAGGTTCGGAACATGGTCCACTCGGACTCAATGTCCCGCACCTCCCTCGTGACATGTTCAAAGTTCTTCCGGAGGTGGGAATTGAAACTTTGTCTGACAGGAGACTCTGCCAGACGTTCCCAGCAGACCCTCACAATGCGTTTGGGCCTCCCAGGTCTGTCCGGCATCCTCCCCCACCATCGCAGCCAACTCACCACCAGGTGGTGATCGGTAGAAAGCTCCGCCCCTCTCTTCACCCGAGTGTCCAAAACATAAGGCCGCAAATCCGATGACATAACTACAAAGTCGATCATGGAACTGCGGCCTAGGGTGTCCTGGTGCCAAGTGCACATATGGACACCCTTATGTTTGAACATGGTGTTTGTTATCGACAAACTGTGACGAGCACAAAAGTCCAATAACAAAACACCACTCGGGTTCAGATCCGGGCGGCCATTCTTCCCAATCACGCCTCTCCAGGTTTCACTGTCGTTGCCAACGTGAGCGTTGAAGTCTCCCAGTAGGACAAGGGAATCACCCGGAGGAGCACTTTCCAGTACTCCCTCGAGTGTACCCAAAAAGGGTGGGTATTCTGAACTGCTGTTTGGTGCGTAAGCACAAACAACAGTCAGGACCCGTCCCCCCACCCGAAGGCGAAGGGAAGCTACCCTCTCGTCCACTGGGTTGAACTCAAACGTACAGGCTTTGAGCCGGGGGGCAACCAGAATTGCCACCCCAGCCCGTCGCCTCTCACTGCCGGCAACGCCAGAGTGGAAGAGGGTCCAGTCCCTCTCGAGAGAACTGGTTCCAGAGCCCTTGCTGTGCGTCGAGGTGAGTCCGACTATATCCAGCCGGAACTTCTCTACCTGGCGCACTAGCTCAGGCTCCTTCCCCCCCAGTGAGGTGACGTTCCACGTCCCAAGAGCTAGCTTCTGTAGCCGAGGATCGGACCGCCAAGTGCCCTGCCTTCGGCTGCCGCCCAGCTCACAATGCACCCGACCTCTATGGCCCCTCCTATGAGTGGTGAGCCCATTGGAGGGATGACCCACGTTGCCTCTTCGGGCTGTGCCCGGCCGGGCCCCATGGGAACAGGCCCGACCACCAGGCGCTCGCCATCGTGCCCCAACTCCGGGCCTGGCTCCAGAGCGGGGCCCCGGTGACCCACGTCCGGGCGAGGGAAATCTGGGTTCATTTCGTTGTAATTCCATAGAAGTCTTTGAGCTGCTCTTTGTCTGATCACTCACCTATGACCTGTTTGTCTTGGGAGACCCTACCAGGGGGCATGAAAACCCCCAGACAACATAGCTCCTAGGATCATTGGGACACGCAAACTCCTCTACCACGGTAAGGTAGCAGCTCAGAGAGGAGGGTAGCAGCTCAGAGAGGAGATAATGTAGATAATATATATTGGATATGCATTGGTGCAAGTCATACATTAAAACAGCCCAACATCACCTAAAGGATTCATTTGTTTATATTTTGGACAGTCACTTTGTAATACCTGGGGATAGGTTGATTGGCAACACTAAATGGTCCCTAGTGTGTGAATGTTGTCTGTCTATCTGTGTTGGCCCTGCGATGAGGTGGCGACTTGTCCAGGGTGTACACCGCCTTCCGCCTGATTGTAGCTGAGATAGGCGCCAGCGCCCCCCGCGACCCCGAAAGGGAATAAGCGGTAGAAAATGGATGGATGGACTTTGTAATACCACCTCAAATCGGCCCATGCTTGGAACACAATTATAATTTTATACTTCTATTTTTGATGCCACTGACACACTTTTTAGCCCCGATTTGACTCCTCCTATAAGTAAAGGAGAGATGTTAAAGTTCCTGTTTGATTCTAGCAGACATGGAGCAGCTTCTACCCCAACTTAAGTTCCTCCTGCTGCTGATCATCCTGGCCAATCGCTGTCCCGCAGCGTGTGGTCTCTTCGAGTGGCTGAGGCAGGCCAAGCTTCCTCCAGCGGCTGCAGAGCCTCTTCCTCCAGCCGCACAATCATCGAGCATAATTCTGGCAAAAGACGCTCCCTTTGAAATGGCCACGGCTGATGAGAAGTTTCTGGCCGAGGCCAAGCAGATGGCGCTCAGCCCTTTAGACACCTGCCATCAAAGAGTAAGTACACTTCAATGTTGCGTTAGCTTACAATTCAACAACACAAATATGATTTCCCCCTTTTGTGGCTAATAACATATTCCTTTATGGAAACACTTTCTACTACAAATGTCCCGATATTTAAAAAAACATTTTTTTGGGCCTTTTTTTAACCGATTGTTACTGCAGTTGTGCCACAATGTTTACATGGCTAAATATTAAACACGCGTGGAAAAATCCTTCAAAAGGGATGCACACTCAGAAAGACAGAACTGAACCCTCTGGAAGGAGCTTGAAAAATGGTAAATAAATAGTAAATGGGTTGTATTTGTATAGAACTTTTCTACCTTCAAGGTACTCAAAGCGCTTTGACCCTACTTCCACATTCACACACACATTCACACACTGATGGAGGGAGCTGCCATGCAAGGCGCTAATCAGCAGCCATCAGGAGCAAGGGTGAAGTGTCTTGCTCAGGACACAACAGATGTGACAAGGTAGGTACTAGGTGGAGATTGAATCGGGAACCCTCAGGCAAGTTCCAGTAATGTATTTGTCTGCGGCTTCATGTCAATATTTGCCTGTACTTATTTCACTTTTTTTCTTTTTTAATCTAATTTTTAAGTGTTTTATTTTTGTATTTTTTATTTTATTGAATATTTTTTTGTGGGTTACTTGTTTGGGAGAATAAAATATTGATTTATAAATATTTATTGTATTTATGGACTGAATATGTTAAAAATGCAATAATAATAAAAAAATACTTTCAAGAAACAGGCTCCAGCACCCCCCGCGACTCCAAAAGGGACAAGCGGTAGGAAATGGACGGATGGATGGATAATTACTCCATTAAAATATTTTATATTAAGGCAAAGGATTCCACAAAAAAAACGTTAATTCTTAATAATCTGATTCCAAGTCGATTTATATTATTTAAAAAATTTATTAAATAAATAAATGCATTTTGATGTATTTATTTCAAAAGGGAGCCTCTCAAAATGGATGCACGCACAGGAAGTCAGGATTCCTTGTTGGAGGGTGCATGTCTTGACAGAACACCGGCTCCAATTAGAGAGATAGCTGTAACGAACGTGTCTATCCAATGTGAAGCCACATCCTCACATTGCTGGTATGCCAGCAGAGGAGCATGTTCGGCAGCACACAATCACAGAGTACTTACAAGCAGACACAGTGTGTAGACAGAAAAGGGAGAACGGACACATTTTGGTTTAAAAAGTAAAGATAAAGGTGAAGTTAGAAGACTGAAACGCCCTCAGGAAGAGCTGCTTTAAGACATGGCTAGCTAGCTAGCAGCTAACATCCATCCGCAGTTTGTAGCTACTTCTAAATAATTAATCCTCGCCTCCGTGGCGACAAATAAAGTGAGTTTATTACAAGTAGTATTATCACTGGAGGACGAGGAATGGCTAAACATGCTTCACCTGCATCACAATGTAAACAAACGCCATGGATGGATCTACACCTGACATCCACTGTAATGATACCAAGTACAAGAGTGTATCTGGTGGATACTACTATTACATCGATATTATTTCAGCATCACAAAATCTTTTTTTGTTTTTTTTCAAGTTCATATTATGTTTATAAACTCGGGAAATATGTCACTGGACACATGAGGACTTTGAATATGATCCTGTATCTACTTGGTATCACATCCATACCTAAATGTGTGATATCATCCAAAACTAGTCTAAAGTATCAAACAACAGAAGAATAAGTGATGATTACATTTGAACAGAAGTGTAGATAGAACATGTTAAAAGAGAAAAGTAAGCAGATATTAACAGTAAATGAACAAGTAGATTAATAATGCATTTTTTACAGCTTGTCGTTAATAATGTTGACAAAATAATAGAATGATAATTGACACAATATGTTACTGCATATGTCAGCAGACTAATTACGAGCCTTCGTTTGTTTACTTACTACTAAAAGACAAGTTGTCTTGTATGGTCACAATTTTTTTAAGGACAAACTTGAAATAAAAAAACATTTGTTTATGTGCTGTCAGATATATTTTGTTAAAATAAAGCCAATAATGCAATGTTTTGTGGTCCCCTTTAGAAAAGAATCAAAATACCTTTTGGTCTTGGGACAAGACTAGAACGCGGTACATGGAACTGAATGTTCCCTAGCAAAATATTCCAACTAAGAGGAACACATTTCCTGATACATGAAAGAAATCCACTCTGCAGGCGTACTCATGCTGATAAAAGTCAGTCTTCAAAAACAAGAAAAATAATGCAAAAATGAGGGGTATTTTATTTGAACTGAGCAATATTATCTGCCAATACAACAAAACATTTTGCCTATCAAGACTTTCCAAAACAAATAAAATTAGCTAACTTCAATGAACCAAAAAATATTCTCACTAATAACAAATGCACTTTTCTTGGTAGGAAAAAATATAAGAACTTTTTGCTCCGTATGTTGAAAAATATTCTTCAATGAAGTAAATGCTAGTGCTGTTATCTTGACATCATGATATGTGCTCGGCATTACACTTCTAGAAACCAGCAAAGTTATACTAAAAACTCATTTATTGTTCTTAATGAAAAGACAACAAGGCCAGCACTCGTTACTGTCGGGGTCTACAAGCCACTCAGGCCAATCATATTGTCTCAAAATGTATTGTCTCATCCATAACATGACATCATCACGCTAAGTGCCTGCTCTTTCAATTAGTGTGCATATAAACATAACATGACATCATCACGCTAAGTGCCTGCTCTTTCAATTAGTGTGCATATAAACAGCCCGGCCAACATTTTTTTAATTGTGATTTTGAAGAATTTATCTGAAATGTGCATGAACTATTCCTGTTTAAAATAGTTAAAAATGTCATGTTTAAATATGAACTATCAGTTTACTGTACTGTGCCAACTTTACTACTATGAGGACAGATTTTCTATTGTTTGATTGAAAGTAAAACTGGAAAATATATTTGGCAGTTATCTGTTTTAATTATGAGACACAATTGTGTCAAAGTCATGATTTTTTTTTTCATGCTTGAAATAAGAAATTACTTGAGTGTTGATGACACAGCTTTGCAACACTTGATATTCTACTTTCAAGCATGTTTTACTCAATATAGGTCATCAAATCTCAGCAACAAGCTGTAATATCTTACTGACATCATTTAGGACCAAAACAAGTAAAACACTAACATAAAATCTGCTTAGTGAGAAGAATTATCTTATCAGACAGAAAATAAGCAAATCTCACCCTTATTTAAATGGGTTGTACTTGTATAGCGCTTTTGTACCTTCAAGGTACTCAAAGCGCTTTGACACTACTTCCACATTCACACACACATTCACACACTGATGGAGGGAGCTGCCATGCAAGGCGCCAACCAGCAGCCATCAGGAGCAAGGGTGAAGTGTCTTGCTCAGGACACAACAGGCATGACGAAGTTGGTACTAGGTGGGATTTGAACCAGGGACCCTCTGGTTGCGCACCACCACTCTGAGTTATTTCATCTCACTCATATTTTAGTTTTTGCAGTACACACACACACACACACACATACATGTCTTGCTGACTTTGTGAGGGCCCCCCTTTACAGTATAGCTAGAATGATGAAACATGTATACCGAGTGCGCTTGGGCTGTAAATCAGAGCCTGTTTAAAACATGATATGACCACACACACACACACACACACACACACACACACTCGTCCACGAAGCAGCGCCCTAGTGACATACAACTCCACCCATCTTTGGATGGAGTTGTATGTCCTAATATGTATATGTGCTTTGCTTGAGGTTTTTTCCTGGTCTCTAACAAACCCCCACTACCCCCAGTAGTTTATCTAGGAACTTGCTCTTTTCCCTTTTGTTTGACATTTTTTTTCTCCTACCTTTCTTAGGGGGCGCCGCCCACGTGGCGACTCGATCAGTGTTTCGGTTCTGTCGGCCCTGTAACTGTTTTCGGCCACGTTTTGTTCTGAAAATGTAAAAGTTGCATGATACCCACGTGGTGCCGTTCCCAGTAAGGCCTTGTCTCGTGCCTCAGGTGGTGTCCCGGCTGAAGGCCAGCTGTGATAGTTTGTCAGAAGAGGATCTGGCCAAGCTGGGCGTGGTTTTGTTCAACTGCCAGGCGCAGATCGAAGGCCGCCCCGTCTACCCTTGTGCCGACCATATGGTAAACGCGGCTGTTTAGTTGAGGTCATGGTGACAATTCCAGCTCTGGCTTCATTTGACTGCATGTCCTCGAGACGTTTTTTTCTTCTTTCAGGCTATAAAAGAATGTACAGCAAACATGGACGCCAGCACCTGGAACGCTTACCACATCGTGAGCAACCGAGCGCGCTCTGTGTGTTACGCAATCCGCCAGCAGCTCTTTCGCCGCAGAGCGGAGCACACAGTAAATACTCTGATTTCTACTGCGGCCAACCAACTCTCTGCCATGGAAGACCTGAAGGTACGCTTCTCCATCATTCACGTTATTTCACATCATTACTTTATTATTATGTGGGATCTGAGCACAGGATGTCGTTGTGGCTTGTGCAGCCCTTTGAGACACTCCTGATTTAGGGCTTCTTAAGTAAATATTGATTGGGTTCTTCCGAGGATGTTGTAGTCGTAATGATTTGTGCAGTCCTTTGAGACATTTGTGATTTGGGGCTATATAAATAAACATTGATTGATTGATTATTTATGTTATTCTATTATCTATAAAGTTAGACTATTATCCATATAAAGTAATTGTATTGCATTATTTTATCTATTTGTTATTCTACTGTATCATCATCTAACATTTACTGTATGATCTATTGCACTATTTCATCATCTATTATGCTGTTTTATTTTGATTTTTTTGTCTCGTACAAATTATTCTAAAATTATCCGTTATTGTATCTAATATTCTATTTTAATATTTTTTCGTAATTTTCAATGCTTGTTTTTCTATTGTATTATCGTTTAACATGTTATTGTATGATATATTTCACTATTTTTTTGATATATTATGCTGTTTTATTTAGATTTCTTAGTTCGTCAAAGTTATTTTAAAATTATCCATTTTGTTATTATATCTAATATTTGATCATAATTTACAATACTGATTTGTTATTCTATTGTATTATCATCTAACATGTTATTGTATGATCTATTATGTTATTTTATTTTGATTTTTTTGTCTTGTGTATATATTTTATTCTGATATTATTTCATCATAATAATTTGCAATACTCTTATTATTAGACTATTATCACATAAGTGAAAAAATGACAGATAATAAAATCTCTTTAGACATTGTTATTCATGATAAAATTTATTAAATCCAATTTTATTTTATAATGGTATTTTATCATCTATTTTTCTAATGTTATTGTGATCTATTATGTTCTTTTATTGTTTAAATCTATATATTTTTTGATAATATTAATATTTTAATTTATTACAGTAAGAGTATTATCATTTGTCCTCTCCAAGGTTTTTCATTGTCATCCCACTGGGTTGAGTTTTTCCTTGCCCGGGTGTGGGATCTGTGGGCAGCCCTTTGAGACACTTGTGATTTAGGGCTATATAAATAAACATTGACTGATAATATGTAAATTGATTTGTTTTATTATATTTACATTGATAGAAAAATCAAATAATGTTTGTTACGTTTTTGTCTTCTCAAATATTATTTTCCTATCGAACCCCGTTTTTAGCACTGAGCTCTTTCCACATTTTTACACCAATTGAAAGTATTTTGACTTGAAAATATTTATTTGGTACATGCGCTCCAAAAAAATTCCCACTTTTCCCATCGTTCCACATTTTTTTGTCCAATTTTCATCTGATTTTCTTTGATTTTTTTGTCGTTTTTTAACGCTTCCGCTGAGATGAAGTCTTTGCACCCGTGGTTTGGTGGCAGGACGGCCAGTTGGAGCTGCGGCAGATGACGGCGGCGTCGCTGGACAAGCTGCTGCGGGGTCACAGCGCCCTGCAGAGCCAGCAAGTGAAACTGCACGACGGCCAGGAACAAATGGAAAGTTCCCTGAGGGACAACCTGCAGCGTCTCAGCCAGGAGAAAGCTCTCATTGCTTCTGGACAACAACTGGTAGCTGAGCTCATTGGGGGCATTACGGAAAGAATGGGTGAGCTTTTCTCCTTCTAAGCTTGTATTTTTCCCTCATTCCTGTGAGAATCCTGCGTGTGAGTGGAGCGTTAAGGAGTGGGACTATCTGCAGTGGGCTCAAACAACCCCCAGGTAGCCTCTGTGAGCAGATAATACTGTATCATCTTTCTTTTTCGGACTTATCAGGTCGCTAGTGCATTCTTCACTCAGGCTCCAAGTGCAGGATGTTGCTAGAACTAACCCAGAACTGCTTTATTTCAAGTTTTTCATAACATTTCTACATGTTTTTCCAACTACTGTACGCCCTTTGTTTGCGTGTTGGATCAAACATAAAGGTGAATTAATCTAACAGCAGATGGAGCGTTAATACCGTGAATATAAATATTCCATAAAAAAACATTTAATCACATGTTTTATATTTTGAATGTCAGTTAGCATGGAGGCATTAGCCACTTCGTGCTAGCGAAACTACTACTCAGAAATTTTGACAGCTCAACAGACCCAATAGAAATATTAATTGCTGTGGTACAATAACCAAATAACTTGATGAAATGTAAATTATGTAAAAACTGTTTTTTGTATTTTTTTAGACCCTCGTACTAAAATAGTAGTTGTGTGTGTGTGTCCGTGTCCAAAAGTGATACTTTTTATCTATGTTGTCGCCGATAGCGATGCTTTTGACTTGAAATGTCGTAATCCTTTAATAATGTTTTGAATTTCTCGCTAGTTGATTATGCTAACACAGGAAAATATACTAATATTTTTAGGACTAAATGCAACAACATAAAATTAATATTCTAAAATGTAAACAAATAAGTCCCTAATGTTCTACTAAACACAAATTTAAGAAAATGTCAATAATGCAAAATAACTAAAAAAATATGGGCATAAAAATGTAAAAAAAAGAGCTTAAATTGTAAGCCAATATTTGATAAATTGAGATAAATTAATATACAAATTTAAAGATGGAGAAAGACTGCGGCAAAAGTATTGATCCCATAGTATTACAAACCCCGTTTCCATACGAGTTGGGAAATTGTGTTGGATGTAAATATAAACAGAATACAATGATTTGCAAATCATTGTATTCTGTTTATATTTACATCTAACACAATTTCCCAACTCATATGGAAACGGGGTTTGTAGTTTATTTGGAACATGTGTACACTTCTAATAAAGTATATTACACTTCTTCATTTCAACATGTCTGAAAAGGAGTAGGAAGAAGCAGAACTTATTTCATCATTCTGTTTAAAATTAATTCCTAACACGTCTTTACTTCCTGTACTCGATCTGAAACACAAAACCAATCCAATAAATACATCAATAACCTTCTCATGACTAAATAAGCTTTACTTTTACTTTGGATATGACTTTATTGTCCTTTTTTTTTTTTTTTTTTTTTTTTTTTGCTTGAAGGGTTCATCACACTTGTAGTATATTGGGGACTTTTTTTAACCTTTTCAGGTACATTTCTGCTCTATTTTGGGCAATAACTAATTGTTACTCCGAATGTTGTTGTTTTTTTCATGATCAGTTTTATAAAATTTGTTTCAAATAGTTCGATATCAACGATACACTGAGAAACAATTGTAGCCTAGTTAAATACCACCAGGACAAAAAGTCATTTTTCTTCTATCTACTTCAATCCTGAATAAATACAAAAAATAGCATACATGTCATGTTTCTATTTACTTTATAGATGATAAATGGTTTTATGAAGTTTTTGTTCTAAATAAAAATATTTAAAAATAATTAAATGTTATGCAAACTTTTCTCAATTTAAAATATTTACATCAAATTAGTTATCCATATAGTAAATAATAAAGAGTTAGGTTCTGAGGTAAAAAAATAAATAATAATACATTACATAAGATTAGTGATAAAATACACTTTTAATGCGTTGTTGCTGTTTGTAATTTTGGAGCTTCATTTTGGAGAAAATAAAGTATATTTTGTCATATTTACTGTTCGGTATAAGAGAGAACACTTTTGGGAACTTACTATATACGCTCTAAACTCCCTTTTGGTCTTGGTGGGGCATTAAATGATGTTTGAAGAAGTTTACTGTATTGTGCATGCTTTTTATAAGATGAATTAGTTCTAAAGCCTTCCTGCTTGTCTTCAGAGATTGTGAGTGAGGACGTGCAGGTCCACGCCTCAAAGGTACAAGACGGCCACAAAGCCATCGTTCAAGACCTTGCAGATGTCCGACATCAAGCTCAGGACATCTACCAAAAAATTGGTAATAACGCGCAGAATTGCACCACATAACATTTTATTTATTATTTTGTATTCATTTAATTTATTTTTTTTAATTTACATTTTATTTATTTTTTTATTTAATTTTCCTGCTGGAACTCTCCTGAAAGAATAAATAAAGTTCTATCTATCGCTCTATCTATCGCTCTAACTATTGCTCTCTCTCTATCGCTCTCTATCGCTATCCATCTATCACTCTCTATGTATCCACCTATCGCTCTCTATCTACTGTATATGTATTGCTCTCTATCCATCTATCGCTCTCTATCTATCTATCGCTCTCTATCCATCTATCTATTGTTGTCATCAAAGAAACCCCCCAGGTTTGTTTGATGACACATAAGCTGGTTTTAAATGAAATCCCAGACAGAGTAGCTTATTTTGATATTTTATTCCAAAGCTTTGAGAGACCGCTCCATGACAACACATTCAAATCGCATCGCCCAAGTTGATCAGCTAATACTAAGGAAGTTTCGCCTTTTACACTATTTCACTTGCCTCCCTCCAGAGCAAATCCACATATCTATTCTCCTTCTAAGCCTGGGACATTTGAGATAAGAAGGGTGTTACGGCTGCTAGTTACATCCCAAGCTTCAAGGTCTCCGCATGCACAACACTTAGCTGTTTTCAAATATGACTAGGTTTAAAAAAGATATCTATCTATCTCTCTATCTATCCATCTATCTATTGCTCTTTATCCATCTATCTATCGCTCTCTATCCATCCATCTATTGCTCTGTCTGTCGCTCTGGATCTATAACGTTGTGTGATTGTGACGTCTTTTGGTCGTGCGACTAATCAGACGACGGCATGTCCGAGTTCCTGCGGTACCAAGATCAGACCTCCCAGTACTACAGTGAGGTGACGAGGAAGCTGGAGCGCATGAACAGCAGTCTGGGCTTCATGCTGCACTACCTTGACAACATGCAGACTCGCATGGAGGAGCGGCTGCACCTCATTCAGGGTTACCTGGGCTGGGCAGGTGAGCGCCACTCACGTCGAATGCCACGTTCTGTTTGACCCTCACTTTTTTGGTGGGTGATTTCAGGATTAAGCCTCGCCGCCATGTGGACGTGCGTCGCACACAGCAGCTACTTTGTCCTACTCGCTGTGCTGCAGTCGTTTCTGCGCTGTCCTGTCTTCCCTCGCGCCGTCCTGCTCGTCACCGTGCCGCTCAACGCTCTGGCGGAGATCAACAGTCAGCCGGCGCTCCACCTTGCCAGCCTCAGCTATCTGCTCTTCGTGCTCTCGCTCGGTAACTACTTTAACCAGACTGTCAACGTTTTGGGGCGTCCGTTTCGCCCTCGCTCATAAACAAATAATAATGGAAGTGTAGCATAACTGTGGCTGTGGCGTAACTACGCTTTACAACACGCCTCGTACCTCAATAAGATGGAGCAGAAATGATCTGTGAGGCATTTTGGTGACTGTGTTGCTTTTTCAGCAAGTCGGTCAATGGGGGCGGCATAGCTCGGTTGGTAGAGTGGCCGTGCCAGCAACTTGAGGGTTGCAGGTTTGATTCCCGCTTGTGCCATCCTAGTCACTGCCGTTGTGTCCTTGGGCAAGACACTTGACCCACCTGCTCCCAGTGCCACCCACACTGCTTTAAATGTAACTTAGATATTGGCTTTCACTATGTAAAGCGCTTTGAGTCACTTGAGAAAAAGCGCTATATAAATATAATTCACACTTCACAATGGGCCCTATTCCGTTACTGGTTCTATAGGCTACTGTAGAAGTTTGTGTTTCCACCACATTTCACAGTTCAGGGATACTATATTTTCATACTGATACTATGCAAATAAAGTTAAAGTCACAACAATAGACACACACACTCACACACATTAGGTGTGATGAAATTGTCCTTGGCATTTGACCCATCACCATGTTCATGCCCTGTGAGGTGAGGGGAGCAGTGAGAAGCAACGGTGGCTGCGCTCAAATTATTTGGGGATTTAACCCACATTTCCAACCTGTGTGTAATTGAAATACATAGCTATCATATACGAAACAGTGTATGTTTATATATAATACACATTGTTTTGTATATGATTGCTATGTACAGTATGTCAATTACATGAATGTGTGTGTATATGTTTGTATGAATATGTGTGAATATGTATGTGAATATATATATACTGTGTGTATGTATATATATATGTATGTATGTATGTATATATATATATATATATGTATATGTATATTAGGGCTGCAAATCTTTGGGTGTCCCACGATTTGATTCTTGGGGTCACGATTCGAATCAAAATCTATTTTTTTTTTCATTTCAAGATTAATTCAAAAACTATTTTTTTCCTGATTCAAAAGGATTGTGTATTCATCCAATACATAGATTTCAGCAGGATCTACCCCAGTCTGCTGACATGCTAGCAGAGTAGTAGATTTTTTTTAAAAAGCTTTTATAATTATAAAGGACAATGTTTTATCAACTGATTGCAATAATGTAAATTTGTTTTAACTATTAAAGGAACCAAAAATATGACTTATTTTATCTTTGTGAAAACATTGGACACAGTGTGTTGTCCAGCTTATGAGATGCCATGCAAGTGTAAGCCACTGTGACACTATTGTTCTTTTTGATTATTATCATAAATGTCTAATGATAATGTCAATGAGGGATTTTTAATCATTGCTATGCTGAAATTATAACTAATATTGATACTGTTGTTGATAATATTCATTTTTGTTTCACTACTTTTGTTCTGTGTGGTGTTTGTCTCCTCTCAATTGTTCTGTTTATTGCAGTTCTGAGTGTTGCTGGCTCAGCTTTGCTTTTGGAATTGGATTGCATTGTTATGGTATTGTTGTGTAGTGGTTTGTTGGATTGATAAAAAATAAAAATAGATTTTTTAGAAATTAGAATAGATTCTGAATCGCACAACGTGAGAATCGCAATTTGTATTCGAATCGATTTTTCCCACACCCCTAATATATATATATATATATATATATATATATATATATATATATATATATATATATATATATATATATATATATATATATATATATATATATATATATATATATATACACACACACACACGTTTCATTTGAAAACTAATTCTACCTTGCTGTCATTCCAGCAATGGCAGTTTAATGTTTTGTTGCTTTTGTATAAACAAAATAAACCAAACCACAATCTGAAACCCAAAAGTATGTGACCATGACGTCGTGCCGTTCCACCTCGACTCTGTACGGCTGTCACAGTAATGATTTCTCACGTTTGACGTCTTGTTCCACAGGACACTGGCTGCTGAGTAAGTTGTGGGCTTGTTCTCAGAGCAGAGGGAAGAAGACGATGGCACCACCTTCTTACTTACCGGCGCCGCAGACGGACGTCTATCCACGAACCTCAACGCCTCAGAAGTTAGTTTGATCAAATTGACTTATTACCAGGGTTGTATTGACAAAAAAACAAGTATGCGCTTGTATCTAAAATATCCGATCTAGGCGCTCCGATACAAGCAGTCCTGCAGCACATTTGCCAGTTAACCTGAATATGTCCTTCAATAAGCACACAAAGTTGGTCTTTTCTTGTATTTTAGTGAAGGTGAAGATGCTGGGCTATCGGCTACTAGGAGCTAGCAGCTACACAACAGCTAAACACACAGGCTAGACATACAGTATGTAAAAATTGTCCTTGATTAAACAATATTGCAGTCTAAAACAGCACATTTGTGAATATAAACGTGTATTAGAAGCATATCATAAAGTATCCAGTAACAACATATATGAATTACTGTGGCCACTCAGCGTTACCAAAAAAAATGTCTGGGTGCACATAAAATGTAATCACACAGAATCAGATTTTAAATCGATTCTTAATATTCAAACTTTTAAAAATTAAAAAATAACCTTATAGTTTTTATACCAATCCATTTTTACAAAAGTGTTTAGCTTTTATAACCTGTAGCCTGTTTTCGAAGCATTGTATTATTATTATACCAAACAATACATTGCAATAATCTGTTTGTATCAAGAATCAGGAATCGATTCTGAATCACATCATCAACCCAGGAATCAGCATCGAATCGTTAGGGGCCCAAATATTCACACTCCTAATGACCAGTGCACTTCAAGTTCAAAACAGTATTAGTCCACTCCAGAATATTAATAATAAATGGGTGTGAGCAGTGGTTCCCTAAACGTTTTCACCAAGTACAACCTCAGAAAACTTGTCACCATAATGAGCAACATTAAAACACAGTAGCGTAGTAGGCCCAAGTAGTCAATAAAAGCAATGCAGAGGTTTTATTTAACATGGACATTTAATATTTTTGGCCACTGTAACATTACACACAGTTTGAACGGTAACACTGAGTTTCAATGTAGGAAACTAAAACAATGTACTTAAATCGTGTGTGTGTGTGTATATATGTATGCACAAACACACATGTCTGTATGTATGTGTATATATAGGTGAATAGATTGAAAGCCGCAGGTTACAAAGTTGTAATTCAGAATTTACGGTCGTCAATTAGCGTCAGGAGTTTTCATTAAAACCATTTATCGTTACATCCCTAGTTAGATGTACCATGGCGTACATTTTTTTAATTATTATTTTTCAAATCTGTCCTGTCTAATCCATTTTCTACCGCTTGTTACTCTCGGTGTCTCCTAGTTGCTCAGGCAAATCATCTTGTCTAAAAAATGCAATTTCCCATCAATTGTGTGTGTGTGTGTGTGTTTTTTTTAGCAATGCTGACTTAATGGGGACATGGCTCTGTTTACACAATCACTCTTAGGGGACCTCTGTCAGATTCAATCTGAAGATGCCGAAGTGATTTTTAAGCTTTGGCTCATAAAACATGTTTAACATCTAAGTTGAAATTCTTTTTTTAATGGTCCTCAGTAGTCACGTACAAATGTGTGTGCGAATTATGCAAAATTATTGAAATTTGGTCCCCATGAAGCATATGAACTCTTTCTCCCCAGGGTCCCCAGTAAGAATGATCAGCACATGACTTCATCAATCCAGAGATTTAAAGACGTGTATGAGCTAACTGGCCAGTGGACATTTTACACCATTTTTGTTAGGCCTCCACAACCTGGAGAAAGGCTGGTCCCCACAAGTCACGAACAACCTGTGTGTGTGTTCTGACAATGCTAACTTAATGGGGACATTGCTTTGTTTACACAGTCACCTTTAGGGGACTTCTGACGGTATGGGGACCAAAAAACAGGTCCCCTAAAGGGAAACCTTAGCACATTACTTCATCAATCCAGAGATTTAAAGACGTGTATGAGCTAACTGGCCAGTGGACATTTTACACCATTTTTGTTAGGCCTCCACGACCTGGAGAAAGGCTGGTCCCCACAAGTCATGAACAACAACTTGATTACCAGTGTTTGTGTGTTATGTGTCAATTTTTTTTAACCCAATGTGGGCCCTGAGTCAAAGTTTGGGCACCCCTGCTCTAGTAGAAAGGGTGGTCCCCACAAGTCATGAACAAAAACTTGGTCCCCAGTGTGTGTGTTTGTGTTATGTGTCAATTTTTTTTTACCTCAATGTGGCCCCCGAGTCAAAGTTTGGGGACCCCTGCTCTGATACAATGTTTTATCGGCACACTCCTCGTTATTACCGTACAACCTTTGCCAAACATGACTTTCCTTTTAGTGACAGTTATTAAGCATCCTATTGTTTTGTTGTTGTCCTCAGAAGCAGCAGCGAGCATGATGACCTCATGACTCAAGACTCCTTCGTATCAGGTCTGAATCATTTTTTTAAAAATTCCAATTAAGAATAAATAAAAATCTTTTTTGTTTACAGCTTTGAAGCCTCCACCCGTCCACTTACAGGGTCCCCACAATCACTACCCCACCAGTTGTGTACCTAAATCAGTGAGTACAATTTAAAATAAAATAAAAAAACAGAAACAGCATACTTCACGACTGATGATACTTTTTTGTTGTTGTTGTAGGCTTTCATTGACGACATTCCTCCGAGGACCCGAGGAGATGTTTTTGACACTTTGACCACCAGAAGCGCCAGTCCCACTCCGTCAGTTAACAGGTGAGTCTTTTACTCTTCCATCTTTTTTTTCTCTCGCTCCTCTCCCTGAACGAACAAAACCCTCTCGGTCAGTTCTGTGTCGGGACGTCAGCTCTGCAATGCGCTCACAAAAACCGGGAAGGCGTGTAAGAAGAGAGCGCTGCTAGGACAAGACTACTGCCGAGTCCACAACAACGGCAACACCACCTCTTTTTACTCCTGAAGTGCACACACTTCAAGGAGAGCTTTTATATTTTACTCTATACTTATTGATGCACTTTTATTGTTATGATTTGTTTTTATTAATTAAATGTCCGAATAAATAGAAAAACAAAACCGGCTTCCATTTTTTGACTCTAATCCAGAGGTCTTGACTAGAGGACTTGAGGGTACTGCAGGGAGTCCCTGCAAATTTTTTGGTACATATTTTTGGGATACACCCCTACGACCCCAAAAAGGGACAAGCGGTAGAAAACGGATGGATGGATGGATGGACCCTCACCCACTCCATTTTTCCACAAATGTAAATGTCTTTAAATGCACGTGTGCATTGAGCCAAGACACTGACATGTTGTTGTTTAATGTGAATAAATAACATTCATTATTGTATCATTTATTCATGTTGGCATTAAACATAGCGATTAGCACCCCAGTTGTCAACTAGTGATTGGCACGCAAGCAAACATTTGGTTAGTTGCCAGCTAGGGATTAGAGCTGTATTTGTTGGCCAGCAATTAGCACCCCAGTTGTCAACTAGTGATTGGCATGCTCGTTGCCAGCCAGCCTTTAGCGTACCAACTTTAAGTTAGCGGTTAGCACTCTAGTTGCCAGCTTACAACTAACGCGATAGCTGCCAGCTAGCAATTGTTACTCCTGTTGTCAGCTAGCGATTAGCACACTAGTTGTCAATGATTAATGCTGTAGTTGTCAGCTAGCAATCAATGCCCTTATTGTAAGTTAGTGATTGTTGTGCTAGTTGTCGACTAGCGATTAGTGCTCTTGTTGCCAGCTAGCAATCAGTTGATTAGTTGACAGCTGGCATGCAGCGTACCAGCTCTCAGTTAGCGATTAGCAGTCTAGTTGCCAGCTGACGACTAATGCAATTGCTGCCAGCTAGCAATCTGCACTCTTGTTGTCAGCTAGCGATTAGCATTCTAGATGTCAACTAGTGATTGGCATGCTATTGCTCAACTAGCGATTAACACACTAGTCGCACACTAGTAATGTTGATTTGACAATTGAAATTTGGTCATTTCCCAACCAATATTCTACAACACAAACACAAACGTTGAAACATGCTTTTGGACAACGTTTATTCAATGTCAGGTTGTGCTGTTGATTTAACCATTGAAATTTGGTCATTTCCCCAACCAACAACGTGGATTTGATGTTAGACACCAACTTCTCATTTTACAAATACAACTATTTTGCAACTTTGAATCAAAGTCAGTTTTAAAGAACATGTATGTACACTGAGCAAAAAAATAAATGCAATTTTTTCCGTTACCATTTTTCATGTTGAACTCAAAGACAAAAAACTTACTATATACGCAAAAGACCAATCCCTCTTAAATATTATTCACAAAGCTGTCTAAATCTATGTTAATGATCATTTCCTCTTTGACAAGATAATCCATGCCACCTCACAGGTGTGGCATATCAAGTTGCTGATTAAACAGGTTTATTGCACAGGTGTGCCTTAGGCTGCCCCCCACTCTGAAATGTGCAGTTTTATCACACAGCACAACGCCACAGATGTAAGTTTTGCGGAGCATGCAGTTGGCATGCAAGCTGCAGGAATGTCCACTAGACACCGTGAATTGAATGTTTGTTTAGCTACCATAAGCCGTATTGAAAGGGGTTTCCGAGAATTTGGCAGTACATCCATCCGGCCTCACAGCCGCGGACCACGTGTAACCACCCCAGCCCAGGACCTTTACTTACCTCCATTAACGTCTGGGACCAGCCACCCAGACAGCTGCCGCAACAATTGGTTTGCATAACCAAAACATTTCTGCACGAACTGTGAGAATACGCCTCAGGAAAGCTCATCTGCATGCTCCTCCTCCTTATCGGGGTCTCGACCTGACTACAGTTCGACGTCGTATTTTTAACCCAAATAGGTGAAATTACATATTCTCCCAAGGCACACCAGACTGTATCTCAGGGCACACTAGAGTGCCGCGGCACCGTGGTTGAAAAACACTGGCCTAAGGGACACTTGTGCAATAATCATGCTGTCTAATCAGCATCTTAATATGCCACACCTGTGAGGTGGCATGGATTATCTTGGCATAGAAGAAATGCTCACTAACACAGATTTAGACATGTTTGTGAACAATATTTGAGAGGAATAGTTATTTATATTATTATATTATATTTATTTATTTGTATATAGTAAAAATGTAGATCTCATGAAAAATGGGGCCCTGCGATGAGGTGGCGACTTGTTCAGGGTGTACCCCGCCTAATGCCCAGATGCAGCTAAAATAGGCGCAAGCGACCCCAAAAGGGACAAGCGGTAGAAAATGGATGGGAGCAAAAACAAAAGTGTTGCACTTAAGTATATAATTAACTTTGTGCCTGCTGGGAAGGGTTGTTATGATGGTATTGATATTAGGTTGGGTTTTACTGAAACTTTTTCAAACAAATATTTTTTTCAAGAGGTACAAGGTCAAGAACATAACCTCTGGAGAATGCGGGTTTGGATCCCGCTACCTCTCGCATGCGAAGCGAGCGCTCTACCATTTGAGCTAATTCCCCTTTTGCAACAAAAAGAATGGAATCAGAATAGTTTTATTGCCATTGTTTGAGAAAGAGGTGGTAGAGGGGTTAGTGCGTCTGCCTCACAATACGAAGGTCTTGAGTAGTCCTGGGTTCAATCCTGGACTCGGGATCTTTCTGTGTGGAGTTTGCATGTTCTCCCCGTGAATGCGTGGGCTCTACTCCGGCTTCCTCCCACCTCCAAAGACATGCACCTGGGTATAGGCCCCTCCCACCTCCAAAGATAGGTTGATTGGCAACACTAAATGGTCCCTAGTGTGTGAATGTTGTCTGTCTATCTGTGTTGGCCCTGTGAAGAGTTGGCGACTTGACTTCCGCCCGCTGACATAGGCCCCGGAACCCCCCGCGACCCCAAAAGGGACAAGTGGTCAAAAATGGATGGATTAATTCAATGAATGTCAATGTTACCAGGAATTGATTAACGTGGACCCCGACTTAAAGTGTTAAAGTAGCAATGATTGTCACACACACACTAGATGTGGCAAAATGATTCTCTGCATTTGACCCATCACCCTTGATCACCCCCTGGGAGGTGAGGGGAGCAGTGAGCAGCGGCGGTGGCCGCGCCCGGAAATAATTTTTGGTGATTTAACCCCCAATTCCAAGCCTTGATGCTGAGTGCCAAGCAGGGAGGTAATGGCTCCCATTTTTATAGTCTTTGGTATGACTCAGCCGGGGTTTGAACTCACAACCTACCCATCTCAGGGCGGACACTCTAACCACGAGGACACTGAGTAGTAAACAAGTTGAAAAACGTATTGGGGTGTTACCATTTAGTGGTCAATTGTACATAACATGTACTGTACTGTGCAATCTACTAATAAAAGTTTCAATCAATCAATGCACTTCTTCCCCCACAGACTGTCCTTCACACTCACTTTCTTCCTTCAAATGGTGGGAAAACAAAGCTCGCTATTCCCTAATGCTAGCGAGTAAGAGCAGATGTTTTGAGGGGAATGTTTGCATCTCAGACTGCTCACCTGCATTGCTGATTAACACTATCACAGTTGCACAAGAACAGGGGTCTCAAACTCAATGGACCTGGGGGCCACAGGATGCAGAGTCTAGGTGAGGCTGGGCCGCAAGAAAATATTTCTTAAAATAAATATTTTTAAATGGCTTTATTATTTTCAACACAAAATAAAATCTAAATAGGCTCCGGTGAGCCCCCGCTACCCTGAACGGGACAAGCGGTAGAAAATGGATGGATAGATGAGAATGGGTTCACAAACTAGGGATTTTTCTTGGTACAATCGTGCAAACCATGAATTAATGTGGACCCCGACTTAAACAAGTTAAAAAACGTATTGGGGTATTACTATTTAGTGGTCAATTGTACTGTGCAATCTACTAATACAAGTTTCAATCAATCAATCAAAGCATAAAAGACATATAACACAGAATAGGTCATAAAAATGAGCTGTGACTTTACTATCTGATCTTGTTATTGTTCATGTATTCATGTTTAATTTTCCTGAAGGAATCAATAAAGTACTATCCATCTAACTAAGAAGGAAGTGGAGCTGGATAGGCCACACACTCAGAAAACCCAGTAAATCAATCACCAAACAGGCACTAACATGGAACCCACAGGGAAAAAGAAACAGAGGGAGACCAAGAACAACCTGGAGAAGAAGCATGGAACAGGAGATGAGGGCTGAGAAGCTGTCATGGCAACAACTCCACCGAAGGGCACAAGACCGGAATGGATGGAAGGCTTTTGTCGGCGGCCTATGTTCCTCAGGGAATACTGAGGCCTAAGTAAGTAAGTATCTATCTATCTACCTACCTATCTATCCATCTATCTATCTATCTACGTACGTACACACACACATATATATATATATATATATATATATATATATATATATATATATATATATATATATATATACATACATACATACATACACTATCGATTCTTTTTTTTTTTTTTAATCAATCCAAAAAACCAAACCTGACCCGGCAACACTCAGAACTGCAATAAACAGAGCAATTGAGAGGAGATACAAACACCACACAAAACAAACCAAAAGTAATGAAACAAAAATTATTATGATCAACAACAGTATCAATATTATTTATCATTTCAGCATAGCAGTGATTAAAAATCCCTCATTGACATTATAGTTAGACATTTATAAAAATAAAAAAGAACAATAGTGTCAGAGTGGCTTACACTTGCATGGCATCTCATAAGCTGGACAACACACTGTGTCCAATGTTTTCACAAAGATAAAATAAGTCATATTTTTGCTTCCTTTAATAGTTAAAACAATTTACATTATTGCAATCAGTTGATAAAACATAGTCCTATAAAAGTTTGTTTTTTTAAATCTACTACTCTGCTTGCATGTCAACAGACTGGGGTAGATCCTGCTGAAAACTATGTATTGAATAAATACAGAATCCTTTCAATCGGAAAAATATTGTTTTTGAATTGAGAATCGCGTTGAATTGAAAAAAAATCGATATATTATCGAATTGCGACCCCAAGAATCGATATTGAATCAAATCGTGGGATGCCCAAAGATTCGCAGCCCTAATATATACGTATGTATGTAAATATATATATATATATATATATATATATATATATATATATATTATATATATATATATATATAGACCTGATTTCATTACACAGTGGTCAACTTTTTTTTGTTTACACTCCTCCCTATCCATCTATCTATCTATCTATCTATCTATCTATCTATCTATCTATCTATCTATCTACCAACCTATCCATCTATCTATCTAAAAAAAAAAAAACAATACCGGGATGGCAGCGGTCCAAGAATTACCACATTACAGTGGACGTGAACGCATCACTGGACATGACGTCACGAGCCCTCCCCCCAAGGCGGCGGCGTGACGTAGGCAACATGGCGGCTGAGGCTGCCGCTGTGAGCAGGCCAGAGAAGCAAACAAACATTTGGAGAAGAAACATGAAGGCCAGCAAACACTAATCACATCTCCAAAGTCCCCAAGTAAGTTCTGCTCTCACCTCTGTCCTGCACGCTGCAAGGCGGGCGTCGTGCCGTGGGCGCGGTTATACTGACGGCTGTTAGCATTGTTTATTAGCCGTTAGCTTGCTGGTATTTATGTAGCAGGCCAGCAGAGACTTTGTCACCGCGCTAAATGACACTTTTCACTTGGACTTAACACCTTTTTATTGTTTATAACCATTTTAATTGTCTTCTTCTTGTGAGCGCCCGTTTATGTTGTGAAAGTTATGCTAAACCTGCTGTTTGTTATGTGAGGAGTGCACTTCCTCATTGTAACTTTCTACACTGCACCACACATCTAAATGTAGAAGTACTGTTTATTAACTCCTTGTGACACCACACATCTAAATGTTGAAGTACTGTTTATTAACTCCTTGTGACACCACACATCTAAATGTTGAAGTACTGTTTATTAACTCCTTGTGACACCACACATCTAAATGTTGAAGTACTGTTTATTAACTCCTTGTGACACCACACATCTAAATGTAGAAGTACTGTTTATTAACTCCTTGTGACACCACACATCTAAATGTTGAAGTACTGTTTATTAACTCCTTGTGACACCACACATCTAAATGTTGAAGTACTGTTTATTAACTCCTTGTGACACCACACATCTAAATGTTGAAGTACTGTTTATTAACTCCTTGTGACACCACACATCTAAATGTTGAAGTACTGTTTATTAACTCCTTGTGACACCACACATCTAAATGTTGAAGTACTGTTTATTAACTCCTTGTGACACCACACATCTAAATGTTGAAGTACTCTCCAACTTATTGTTTATTAACTCCTTGTGACACCACACATCTAAATGTAGAAGTACTGTTTATTAACTCCTTGTGACACCACACATCTAAATGTAGAAGTACTGTTTATTAACTCCTTGTGACACCACACATCTAAATGTTGAAGTACTGTTTATTAACTCCTTGTGACACCACACATCTAAATGTTGAATTACTCTCCAACTTATTGTTTATTAACTCCTTGTGACACCACACATCTAAATGTTGAAGTACTGTTTATTAACTCCTTGTGACACCACACATCTAAATGTTGAAGTACTGTTTATTAACTCCTTGTGACACCACACATCTAAATGTTGAAGTACTCTCCAACTTATTGTTTATTAACTCCTTGTGACACCACACATCTAAATGTAGAAGTACTGTTTATTAACTCCTTGTGACACCACACATCTAAATGTAGAAGTACTGTTTATTAACTCCTTGTGACACCACACATCTAAATGTTGAAGTACTGTTTATTAACTCCTTGTGACACCACACATCTAAATGTAGAAGTACTGTTTATTAACTCCTTGTGACACCACACATCTAAATGTTGAAGTACTGTTTATTAACTCCTTGTGACACCACACATCTAAATGTTGAAGTACTGTTTATTAACTCCTTGTGACACCACACATCTAAATGTTGAAGTACTGTTTATTAACTCCTTGTGACACCACACATCTAAATGTTGAAGTACTGTTTATTAACTCCTTGTGACACCACACATCTAAATGTTGAAGTACTGTTTATTAACTCCTTGTGACACCACACATCTAAATGTTGAAGTACTCTCCAACTTATTGTTTATTAACTCCTTGTGACACCACACATCTAAATGTAGAAGTACTGTTTATTAACTCCTTGTGACACCACACATCTAAATGTAGAAGTACTGTTTATTAACTCCTTGTGACACCACACATCTAAATGTTGAAGTACTGTTTATTAACTCCTTGTGACACCACACATCTAAATGTTGAATTACTCTCCAACTTATTGTTTATTAACTCCTTGTGACACCACACATCTAAATGTTGAAGTACTGTTTATTAACTCCTTGTGACACCACACATCTAAATGTTGAAGTACTGTTTATTAACTCCTTGTGACACCACACATCTAAATGTTGAAGTACTCTCCAACTTATTGTTTATTAACTCCTTGTGACACCACACATCTAAATGTAGAAGTACTGTTTATTAACTCCTTGTGACACCACACATCTAAATGTAGAAGTACTGTTTATTAACTCCTTGTGACACCACACATCTAAATGTTGAAGTACTGTTTATTAACTCCTTGTGACACCACACATCTAAATGTTGAATTACTCTCCAACTTATTGTTTATTAACTCCTTGTGACACCACACATCTAAATGTTGAAGTACTGTTTATTAACTCCTTGTGACACCACACATCTAAATGTAGAAGTACTCTCCAACTTATTGTTTATTAACTCCTTGTGACATCACACATCTAAATGTAGAAGTACTCTCCAACTTATTGTTTATTAACTCCTTGTGACATCACACATCTAAATGTTGAAGTACTGTTTATTAACTCCTTGTGACACCACACATCTAAATGTTGAAGTACTCTCCAACTTATTGTTTATTAACTCCTTGTGACATCACACATCTAAATGTAGAAGTACTCTCCAACTTACTGTTTATTAACTCCTTGTGACACCACACATCTAAATGTTGAAGTACTGTTTATTAACTCCTTGTGACACCACACATCTAAATGTAGAAGTACTCTCCAACTTATTGTTTATTAACTCCTTGTGACATCACACATCTAAATGTAGAAGTACTCTCCAACTTATTGTTTATTAACTCCTTGTGACATCACACATCTAAATGTAGAAGTACTCTCCAACTTATTGTTTATTAACTCCTTGTGACATCACACATCTAAATGTAGAAGTACTCTCCAACTTGTTTATTAACTCCTTGTGACACCACACATCTAAATGTAGAAGTACTGTTTATTAAGTCCTTGTGACACCACACATCTAACTGTAGAAGTACTGTTTATTAAGTCCTTGTGACACCACACATCTAAATGTAGAAGTACTGTTTATTAAGTCCTTGTGACACCACACATCTAAATGTTGAATTACTCTTCAACTTATTGTTTATTAACTCCTTGTGACACCACACATCTAAATGTTGAAGTACTGTTTATTAACTCCTTGTGACACCACACATCTAAATGTTGAAGTACTCTCCAACTTATTGTTTATTAACTCCTTGTGACACCACACATCTAAATGTAGAAGTACTGTTTATTAACTCCTTGTGACACCACACATCTAAATGTAGAAGTACTGTTTATTAACTCCTTGTGACACCACACATCTAAATGTTGAATTACTCTCCAACTTATTGTTTATTAACTCCTTGTGACATCACACATCTAAATGTGGAATTACTGTTTATTAACTCCTTGTGACACCACACATCTAAATGTAGAAGTACTGTTTATTAACTCCTTGTGACACCACACATGTAAATGTGGAAGTACTGTTTATTAACTCCTTGTCACACTCTTACACGGTGGATTGTGCAGGTTGTTCATCTATACAATCATCATGGATATAACTGTTTGTCAACCTTTTCTGAGCCAAGGCACATTTTTTTCATTGAAACAATCTGGAGGCCCACCACCAGCAGAAAACATTAAAAAACTAAAACTCATTACCCGATATTGACAGTAAAATGTCGTTCTCGCAATTGTTGGATTTGAGTCGTGACTTATTTTGAGTTTGTTGGTGTTTTCCAGTGTGTAGTGTTTTTGTTCTTGTCTTTCGCTCCTAACTGCACACGCTGTAAGTCTTTGCTGTCGTCCAGCATTTTGTTTTTGTTTACTTTGTAACCACTTCAGTTTTAGTTTCATTCTGCATAGCCTTCCCTAAGCTTCAATGCCTTTTCTTAAGGGCACTCACCTTTTGCGCATTTTTTGTTTAAGCATTAGATACCTTTTACCTGCACACTGCCTCCCGCTGTTTCCGACACCTACAAAGCAATTAGCTAGTATGGCTTAGATCAGTGTTTTCCAACCTTTTCTGAGCCAAAGCATCATTTTTTTTCATTGAACAAATCTGGAGGCCCAACACCAGTGGAAAACATCTAAAAAAATGAAAATCAGCAGCCGATATTGACAGTAAAAAGTCGTTCTCACAATTGTTGGATAAAAGTTGTGACTTATTTTGAGTTTTTTGGTGTTTTCCTGTGTGTAGCGTTTTTGTTCTTGCCTTGCGCTCCTAACTCCACACGCTGTAAGTCTTTCCTGTTGTCCAGCATTCTCTTTTTTTTTTACTTAGTAGCCCGTTCGGTTTTAGTTTTGTTCTGCATAGCCTTCCCTAAGCTTCAATGCCTTTTCTTAGGGAAACTCACCTTTTGTTTATTTTTTGTTTACACATTAGATACCTGTTTATCTTCACGCTGAATCCCGCTGTTTCCGATAACTACA